>NW_015166464.1:206472-218561 GCF_001447785.1 Gekko japonicus | reverse complement strand
CCTGTTCTAGGGAGATGATGTTGGACGATGCTTTCATTTTCAGTTTTTGTGTTTCTCTTTATAGATGAGCAGATTCCGAGATGATGGAGCCCCTTAAGACTGCTTTTAACACGTCCCACTGGACCGCTGGATCTGTTTCCATGCCCTGATGTGTCAGGACGTGGAAACATGGGGGAAAAAATATATCGTTGTTTAGCCTTTCTATAATTGATGTTCATAATAAAATGGAGGTGTCCAAAGACCATTGTTTGTCTGTAGTGTCTTCTATAACATCAGAGATCTGGCAGTCCAGCCAGGTGTGGTCTGTAAGGTGTCTGGGACCAATGTCTGAAGATTGTAGGTATTGTTAAAGCAATGGTGAGACTAAAATATAATCGATTCTTGTGAAGATATTGTGTGTTGCTGAAAAATATGAATAATCTCTATCTCTGGGGTGCTGTAGCCTCCAGACATCAATAAGGTGGAAGGACTGGAAGAGAGTCATCAGTCTTGTGGCTGTCTGCTTTCTACCCATTCGGGGTTTGCTGCTCGATTGGTCTATGACGGAATCAGCGATATAGTTGAGATCTCCACCAATTACTACATGTCCTTCCTGAAAAGATTCGAGTTTGGTAAAAACATCATTTAGAAAGGAGATTTGATCTTCGTTTGGTGCATATATGGAAGCAAATGACCAAATCTTGCCTTCAATGGATCCCATAATAAAAATAAACCTTCCTGCTGGGTCTGTCAGTTGATTTTTTAGTACAAAGTTTACTTTTTTCGCAAAGAGAATGGCAACCCCTCTTGATTTCGTAGATCCTGCTGCCAGATACGGTTGAGGAAACACGGTGGATTTCACTATGCAAATGTGTCTCTTCCGTGAACAAAATTGCTGGATTTATACGTCTTATGTATTGTGCTACACTTTTTTCTTAATCAAGTTGTTCATTCCCCGAATGTTAACTGAACAAATCTTGAGAGATGTCATCTTACTGTGAGGGAAATGAGTGTGTGAGATATGTAAAATCTATCTGAGCAGAGATGTGTGAGTGAAGTATATGTTGACTTCTTAGTATGAGTGTTATTTCAATAGTTTTTGTATGTGAGTTACACACTAGTGGCAATGGTATGTCTAGGCTATGCTTATGTAGTTTGAGTGAGATAAGGTGCACTGTAAGAAAAATGTGCAATAAATCAGTTTGAACAATCAACCATATAATTAATTGATTAAAAATTGATTATGTGAATTATTTCAAAATCAATGGATATAACTTTGATGAGATTAAATTGTATTGTAATAAGTGCCAAGCACCAGTCTTACGTATCTTAATTAATTAACTATAAAAAGATCTAATTCATTAATATCTGCAATCAGATGTCAGAGTCTTCTGTCAGAGAAAAAATCAAGTTATGCAGTTTTTTCAGTAGTCAATGTATGAGATAAAATATAAACAGATTTAACAATTTGATTGAAGAGCTAACAGGTTATTTCTTTACTACACGTAGAGTTTTATTTATTTCAACAGAAAAGCATCTATTTGAAAGAACGTTCCTTATCCGTTAGGTCTTCTAAAAGTATTCTTACGCTATTAACATTGTTATTCTTCTTGTTCCCGAACCTTATTCTTTTGCTTAAGGAAAAAGAGTTGTATAAGCTTATGGTTATAAGACGTAAAAAGCGGTACTAGTGTAAGAAAGTATTTATAGCAGAGTAAAAAAGTAGGTAACTAACAATGCTTTAACTGAGTGAGCATAACTATACTTAGAATACTTGGGGCTAAATCTGTGAACCGACTTGGGATCCTTTCTTACTCCTTAAAGGGCAAGAACCCACAAGCGGTTTCTTTTAACCGGGACTAAACCTCAACACTCCCCCCTCCCCTCTCTCCTTATTTAAAAATATTTAAACACAAACCTTTAATGAAGTTAAGCTAAACATTCTAAGCGAATAACTGATTAACTAGCAACTGCTATATATATATCGTGTCAGTTTCATAACCCTCCCCCCTCGAAAACAACGAATTGCCTGTAGTCTGTTTTAGCACGAGGCTTCTTTGGGAGCTGCTCTTGGATTGCGCTCCGATGAGTCTGGTGATTCATGTCACCTTTTCCCGGATCTACCGCTAGTGTCCATAGGCTCTGTGATCCATAGAGATTTTAGTAGGGACAGACCTGAGTTCTCATCTATCACCTGCAGGGTAGAGCCACGGTGGGATACTTGAAGGCCTCCCGACGCCATCCATTGATACCTCACATTGGCTTGTTGCAGGCGAAGCATAGTTGATTTTAATGACTTTTGAATTTTTAAGGCTTCTTGTGGGACATCGGGGTATACTTGGATTTGGATAACTTTATATAAGAGGTGTCCTTTTTCTGCCGCTTCTCCTAAAATGCTCTGCCGCATCCTCCCATCCACAAATTGTACCAATATGTCTCTTGGCCCTTTTCGTCTTGGATTAAATGGAGGGCCTAGACGATATGCCTTAAGGATGTTTGGCTGTTCCCTTTCCTCCAGATGAAAAACATAGGCCAGCCATTTCCCCATAAAATAAATCAGATCTAGATTTTCTTCTTCCACCTCCGGAACTCTGTGGAATTTCAAGTTAGGCAGTCGCATTTGCGTCTCAATGGTGAGTATACGTTCACTATGATTCGTTTCCCGCGCTTTGAGTTCTTTAACGTCCTCCTTCAGTAAAGTGGACATATTTAATGCCGATTCAGCCGTGCTTGCTGTTTTGGCCAGTGCGGATTGTATATCCACTAGTTTTGCAGAGAGTCTTTGTTCCATTCTCTCCAGTAAGAGAGGGAGGTCTGGCTTGTCGGCTGATGAACCGGAGGCCTGGGTTTGTGATTAATTGGCCACCATTTTAAGTGAGGTTTCCCCGGAGCTTTCGGGACTTGGTTTAGCTTTCTTTGGGTTAAAGAAATGTTTTGATGATGATTTTATAGCCGCTTTAGTTGATGTTAGTTTAGGGCCGTTATTCTTACCCATTCCTCAGTGGGTCAACGATTTTTCAGTTTTGTAGAGTTGTTTTTAGAGAGGGGAGGGATGGAGCCTTCAAATTAAGTGACCGCCATGTTGCTCAATGTCACCACGCCCCCCCCTTGTGTAGTGGTTAGTGTTCCAGACAAGGATTTGGGAGACCCAGGTCTGAATCCGAGTTGGGAAATACCTGGAGATTTTTTTGGGTGGAGCCTGAGCGGTGGGTGTTGCCTTCTGACACACTTCCGGTGATGTCAGGGGGTATGGCATATTCAAATATGTTATGTTAATGAGGTAGGCTAATGAGCTCCTGCACCTCTTTTTCGACAAAATGACCCCTGTGTATACCTAAACTCTACAGGTATGCATGATGTGATAAATACATGTTTTCAATTGTATGTATCATATGGACACATGCACCAGGAGCTAGGATTGCTTATGTTTCCTCATGTTTCCATGTAGGAGTAAACATGAGATGTGCATGATGCAGAACCAAAATAAGCAAGGCATAAAACAGCCCTTTTGTTCTGAACAGCAGAGTCTGGAAATAACAATGAGCCTAACCACAAATGGATGTTTTCCCTAATATCTGGCCCATTTCTAGGCTACAGCTGATGAAAGTCAGATTCTGTGAAGTACTGACACCATTCTGGGCCAGGAAATGCATTAAGACAGGTTTCTGTTCTCTACTAGGAAGCACTCTGATTCTTCCCTTATTGCTGGATGTGACTGTAAGGAAAGGAAATCCCCTCCATCTCTGTGCCATCAGTTCCCCAAAGAAAGTTTACACACAGTTTCCACAATGCATTTCCATCATGACTGTTTAGTGTTTTTCCTGAAAGAAAACTGATACACACTCTTATTTTAGCAATGGTTTTCACAAAGGTTAGAGCTGATTTACTGAACAAAGGCTGATGGACATTTTGATTCCCCCACCCCACAACACTTGTGGACTTGGCCACACATTAATTTTAGTTCTTGGAGGCAAACTCTTCAAGAAAAAATATACCCTATTGTTGTACCACAAATTTCCCACAGAAAACCTTTTGCTCCTTCTCTGTTAAAAAGAATATTAGATTTTTTTTTTTATTGCCCAGCCTATCACACACAGAAAGAGTGTGTGTGAAGTGTAGTGGGTTAGACGCATGAAGAAAGCATGGAGACTGATGCAGTGATCAGTTTAGCTTTACTGGTACACAACAAAGAACCCAAACAACGGCCGGCTGGCCAACTATATACACTTCCCGGGGACACACCCCTGGGTCCCATTAGCGGGTTTAAATCTCCCGCCACGGTCCCATTGGTTCCCCAGTGGAGGGACCAGGATCCCAGTCCCCATTGTTGTCCAGGACTCAAGCTCAGGAGTGCACGCTGGCCCCCGGTGGTGGTCAGCGGACACAACAGTGTGTGTGTGTGTGTGTCTGAGCAGAGCAGATGTGCCCTAGAAGAGACTGTGGAGGGGTGGTTAGTATAGTTATGTGCTCTTTACTTCTCTGAGTTGTGAGATGCTCCAGGAGCAGTGCTCCAAGGTACAGTAGCCTTTCAGTGAGAGAACTGACTCATGGTGTTGTCATGACCCCAAGGGGTCACCACCTTCCACCGCCACCACTCTGGACTTTGGGTCCCTTGAGAAGGCCCAGAGTACCCTCCCAAGCCCATCCAAAATTCCGCTTTTTATGCCAAGAACATAGGCATGATGACCAGGCAGAGAATAATTAAACAAATGGTTTATTAACACAGTACTGGGGCAAGGGAAACAAGACAAGGTGCTTTAAAATATATAACAGTGTCTAAAGGCAAAATAAACGAATCTAACGTGACTACCTAGTTCACTTAACTGGTTACTACTTCAAGGCCCACAGCCCTCTTTATACCAGCCTGTGCCTGTACTCACTCTGTCCCAAGTGAGGGCTCTTTCTCCTCAGACCAGACTATTCCCCTCAGTTTAACTCTGTGAGAGGGAAGACCGCAGAAGAGCAAAAGAACCCAGATTCATAATTCAGAAAGCTTAAATCAGAATCTCCTCAGACAATCCCTGAACTCCTATTGGCTACAACTGTCACTAAGCCTTATGGGGATTGTAGGCTGTCTACTTTCCACTCCCACACTGGTCTCTCTTGGTACCAGGCCGCACTAGGCCTTGCTCCCAGTCCTGCACAGATCATGACAGGTATATTTGTAATATTTGTTTTTTTTGACAAAAATACAAGAGCATAGAGGAAGCAAACATACACACCTTCAACAACTAGCATCTCTCCAGACAGCAGGATACTGCACCTCTCTAACCCAGCACCATTCCCAATTCAAACTAACTCCAACTAGAAATGTTTTCTGCCCCTCTCTGTATGGGTTGCAAATTCCAATTACAACTTGTGTTTCTAATGCACACACATATGCTGTGCACAGTTTAGACTCCCCCCAACAGATAAATTTCCCTTTCAGGGAAATATCTACTCATTAAGAAATATTAACATGCCTTTGTTGTTGAGACCCTGACTACCCACTCGCATAGGGTTGGAAATCAAAATATTGCCAACCAACCCTCTATTATTTGGCCCTGGTCAATTATTGTCAAATACTCCAGGAAGTCAAGAATGCCACTGTGCAGGTGGCACCTTCCAGTTTTTCATTTCACTGTGATATCATCATTTGTTAAAGAAGACCAGGGTAACCAAATTCAAATCCACCTTCTGCCACAAAGCTTATTGGATAACCTTGGGGCAGTTGCTCTTTCACAGCCTAACCCATGTCACAGGGTCAGGCAAGGATAAAACAGGCAAGGGGAGAACCATGCATGCTTCCTCGAATCCTTGGAGGAAGGACAGATAACAGTATAGTAGACCAAGATCAATGGCTGCTGCCTTCTTTGACAAAAAAACTAGCTAATGCCTTGCCCACAATGGTTTTTACAGTGATGTAACTTTCCCCTTCTGTATGCTTTGGATTCCTAATGGACCTGCAGTTGTTTGAGGGATTTCTAGCTCAGGTAGACAATGTGAGAGAAGCATTAAAATTCTGTTGCAGTTGTAATGGGGCAGGAGAAGAGGGTTGTCTGTGGTCCTAAGAAGTACATTGTACATTTAGAACAGGAAATGCTTCTGCTCACCGACCTGTCCCAGATTTTATGCTGAAGGTACTGTAAACCTGAATTCATTGCCAGAGAACTTTCTGAAGAGTCCAATAACTTGCACCTATATTTTTGCCGATGCTACCAGTTTGCTGCCTTTGATCCACAAGGTAGGCTCCATCTGAACTGCTCATGTGCTGCATACTTACAGCTGCATGTTCCATTAACATACTGTCTCCCTACCCTGACTCTTTCGTGCATGCATTGTAAACCACAAGTGGCTAGGCTTTTAATTTTATATATAATTTTAAAATTATATAATTATATATATATAATTTTTAAAAATAAATAAAATCACAATGTATGTATGCATTATTCAAATATTATGCATCCCCAGGTCCTAGTTCACACAAATCTATTCAGTATTAGACGGTGACGTGCAGGTATGAATGAACCACAGGTAGAACTCTCTTGCCATGTCATATCGTGTGTGTGTGTCTATTTAGGAGCCATTGTCTTAAAATACACACAAGCAGGGCCAGCCCCAGCATTCTGGGCTCCGTAAGCGTGGGCACTCAAATAGCCCCCCTCCCCTCATGCACTACAGGGAAGCAGAGGGAAGATGGTGCCCACTCTCCCTGCCCCCCACTGCTCTGGGAAGGAGGGGGGAGGGGGGAGGGAGGGCACCCTCTCCTCTTGGCCCCCAAGTGATCCCGGGAGGAGGGAAGGTGGCTCTTGCTTTCCACCAGGAAGATGGTAAGAAACTGCTTCCCACCTCCTCACCCCCCCACCCCAGCCCCCATTATGAACTGCCCAGCTGGGGGGTGAAGAAGAGGGCCAGGCTGGGGCTGGGCCTGTCCCCTCCCCCCTCAGAGGGAAGGGAGGGGAGGGGAAGGGCTCCCCCACCAGTTGCCGGCAGGGGATGCTGCGGGGGGGGGGCTGATCTTGATGCCGCGACAGAGACAGAGGCTGCCCCTTCACCCCACTGGCGTCCTATGGGGTGGGCTGCCCCCGCTTGCAAATGGTGATTAGAGAGGCCCAACAGTTGTCAGGGATTAGCCGCCAGGAAAAACAGGCTGCTTACCTATAACTGGTGATCTTCGAGTGGTCATCTGTGCATTCACACCTCTGGGATATAGTGCGCCTGCGCCGACCCAATCGGTATTGTAGAAAGCTAAAGGGGATTTTCGCGCCGTCTCCCCAGTCACGTGCCAGGCTCCAGTGCGCATGACGAGGGGAGGGGCGCGACAATCCTGCCAGTTCCTTCTGACCGCTGCTCCCAGTCACAAGATAAGAGGAAAGGACCGAAAGCAGAGGGGAAGGAGGGCGGGTGGTGTGAATGCACAGATGACCACTCGAAGATCACCAGTTACAGGTAAGCAACCTGTTTATCTTCTTCGTGGTCTCCATCCATCACACCTCTGGGAGACTAGAAAGTAATCCACACCTACCTGGAGGAGGGTGCTGAAGGTCCTAGATATGCACCACCTGCAACACAGCTCGTCCCACTGTCATACGCTGATGAAGACGTACATCGAGGGCGTAGTGCTTCACAAAGGTGTGAGACGTAGCCCAGGTAGCTGCATTGCAGATGTCACCAAGCTGTCTCAGGAAGGCAGTGGATGTCGCTATCGCCTGGGTGGAATGCGCTCGGAGCGGACCCGGGAGTGGTTTCTTGGCAAGCAGGTAGCCAAGCTTGATTGTTTCCATGATCCACCTGGACAGCTGCAGAGAGGACAGCTTCTTCCCTTGCGCAGGCAAGGCATGGGAGGCAAAGAGGGCCGGAGTCTTCTGAAAAGAGCACGTCCTGTCCAGGTAGGAAAGCAAAGCCCTCTTCACGTCTAAGGTGTGGAGATGGCATTCTTCATTGTTCTGCGGTGCCTACACAGGGAGGACAATGTCGGCTCGCATATGGAACTCCGAGAATACCTTAGGCAGAATTGAAATCCCTTCAATTACTACAACGGCAGTTTTGGTGGCCACAAATGTGCAAGGATTTACCATCGTTTGTTCAGTCGTGCCAAATCTGTGCCATGAGTAAACCCAGGCTGGAGAAAACCCCTGGACTGTTACATCCACTTCATAATCCGAGTCGACCCTGGGAAGTTATCTCTGGATTTTATAACCGACCTACCCCCAAGCAAATAAATGACTGTGATTTGGGTGGTAGTGGATCTATTTTCTAAGCAAGCACATTTCATCCCGTTCACTTCACTACCCAAGGCTAAAACACTGGCAAAAGCGTTTCTCCTGCACGTGGTGAGGTTACACATGCTCCCAGTCAAGGTGGTCTCTGACCGGGGAACCCAGTTCGTCTCCTGGTTCTGGGGGGAGCTGATGAAACTGATGGGAGTGGAGCGAGGCCTTAGCAGTGCTTACCATCCAGAAACAGCCAAACGAAAGGGTTAATCAGACTTTGGAACAATACCTGCGTTGTTTTATTAACTATCAACAGGACAATTGGAATGACTTGCTGCCCCTAGCCGAATTCTGTTATAATAATACATGTCACTCTTCCACGGAAATGTCCCGGTTTAAAGCGCTGTATGGTTATGACAGCCTGCCTGTCCCATTTCTGGAAGGGAATACGGACATGGGGCCGGGGGATGCTGCTCAATGGTGTAAACAATTGAGGGACTCTTGGCCTTTACTGTGTAAAACTTTGACTGCCACCAAAGAAGCGTATAAAGCGCAGGCTGATAAGAGAAGTGTGGAGGGTTGGGCTCTACAGCCTGGTGACTCTGTGTATGTTTCTACTAAAATTATCAACATGTTAAGGCCAAGCCGAAAATTGGGATGGAAATACATAAGGTTAAAAAGGTCATCAATGATGTTGCTGTAGATTTGGACTTGCAAAAAAATTGAGGAAATCGCATTCTGTATTTCATTTCAGCCTCCTGAAGAAAGCTTCGGCTTCCAGCTCCTGGCATCCATCGAAACCGGTGCTCCCTCCTATCCTGATTGAGGGTGAGGAGCATTATGAAATCTCTAAGATTCTGGACTCTAAAATCAAACGGGGTTGATTTGGTTGAGTGGGTGGATTTCGGACCCCAGCATCTCGAATGGGTGAAAGTAGGGGATATTCGGGCCCCTGGACGGTTGCGGCAGTTCCATCGAGAGTTCCCGGATGACCGGGAGACCTCCCGGAATGGTTGGGAGACCTCCCGGAATGGTCGGGAGAAGCTGATTTTGAGAGGGCAGTATGTCAGCTATGCTGCCATGTGGGTTGGGGAACTTGGTCTGTGTCTGGTTAATTACTATTGTATTCCATTCTATGCTTGTTCTGCTTTCCGCCGAAACGCTTATCTTTCCAGATGTGCAGGAGGGTGTTGTATTGTCTGGCTTTCTCCTAGGTGCCGTGGGAGAGTGTCGATTCTCAGCTTCAGCTACCTAACGGTCTCCTAGTCATATCCCACACACGGGAGGGTGCCTAATTGGCCAAAGCTATGGGGGGGGTGCATACGAATACCCTATATCCTATTATGCCCATGGGGCCGCTGCCATTCTTAACAGTGCTTGTGTTACTGTATCAAAAGCTCTGCAATAAAGGTATTACCATTCCTGAATGTGTGTACTTCATTGTTGGCTGTGGGTTCTAACAGGGCCAAGGTAACACCGTCATGGTGAAAAGTCAGGTAAGTGGAATCACAGCGTAGTGCTGACAGTTCACTCACCCTCCTGGCAGAGGTGATGGCTACTAGACAAGCAGTCTTCCAGGAAAGGAGTTGCAGACTGCAGGTAGCCATAGGTTCGAAAGGCTTACTCATGAGTTTGGTGAGCACTAGGGGAAGGTCCCAGGCCGGCAGAGGACCACAAGACGGCGGAGAAAGGTGCCTGAGTCCTTTCAGGAACTGTCTGGTCTGTGGATGTGAGAAGACAGAGTGTCTGTCCACCTCAGGATAATTAGCTGAGATGGCTGCTAAATATACTCTCAAGGAAGTATAACTAACACCCAAGTCCAAACGGGACAACAGAAAACCAAAGATCATAACCAGATCAGTGGGAGGTGGGGGAACTCCCAACAAGTGAAGGTAGAAAAGGGAAGCTTTCCACTTCCCAGCATAGGAAGCCCTAGTAGACGGTTTACGGCAATTCAATAAGACATGTTCTATTCTGTCTCTGAGTCCAGCTAATGGATCTTCCATGCTGTGAGTTTCAGGTGCGGCACGTCATTTGAACTTCACGTCACAGTTCCTATAGGTGCTAACTGGGAGGCTCAGGATCCTAGTCCCTATTGTTCCTAGCAGCCAAGCTCTGGTTGCAAACTGCTGTCACCTAGTGGTGGTCAGCGGACATAACACCTTGCCATTGCAGTTCTGGAGAGGACTTGAATGAAGACCTGCATGACCAGGGTTTATTCCAGGACTTCCCTCTTGACTGTTTAGAGGTTGTGGAGACTCACAAACTGTGGGAGGTTTTAATATTTTGTTGAGGTCCTGTAAGACCGAATCCATTGTGGAATGGAAGAGGCTGTCACCTTCAAAGGGGAGGTCCTCAACCACTGACATCGCATCCTATTGAAGAGCAGTAGAACGTAACCAGGCATGGCATCGTAGGGCCACAGCAGAGGTAAAGGTCTTAAACGCTACATCCAGCATATGTTTGGCAGCATTGAGTTGGTGTTTGGCCAACAGCATACCCTCCTTCTGGAGGTGTCTAGCTGGGCGGTTCTTGTCTTCCAAAAGGGCTGCAATGAACTCCGACATCTGCTCCCATAGGGCGTATTGATACCTGCCCGTACAAGCCTCATAGTTGGAAGTTTTTATGCCTAATGCCCCAGCAAAATATAATTTTCTGCCAAAAGAGTCCAACTTCCAACCTTCGAGCGTTTCAGCACTGATTGGTCGGCATCGAAATGGCCCGGTGATGGAGACCGTATGGCCGTCGATCCCGAAGTGGGGTTCAACATGGAGGTGTGTCCAGAAGTCGCTTGTGACGACTCCATTGGCAAAAGGGCCACTTCCAATAGTGCCACACGAAGTCTAGCTGCTCGATTCTTCCTCGTTTGTCAAGAGAATTTCGTGCAGTGGGCACAAGAGTCAACTCGGTGTGATTCCCCCAGGCACAATAAACAAAGGGAGTGTCTGTCAGGGGGGACGATTTTACTACCACACTTCCTGCACCTTTTAAAGAAGCCCCACTGTTTGGCCATACACCGGAGGGGGAGGGAGAAAAATCTGCCGAAGCAGAAATAAAGTCCAAAGAACCTAACAAACACTAACTGAAAACTAGCTAACTACAAGTCCAAAAATGAAGGCGAGAAGGCCAAAAGCCAATTTTTTTACCAACCGAGGCATAGGGGATCCTACTAGCGCGGCAGTCAGAAGAGAACTGGCAGGATCGTCGTGCCCCTCCCCTGGTCATGTGCACTGGAGCCCAGCACATGACCGGGGAGATGGCGCAAAAATCCCTTTTAGCTTTCTACAATACCGATCAGGGTCGGTGCAGGCACACTACATCCCAGAGGTGTGATGCACAGAGACCATGAAGAAGATCATATGTTACCCATTTTTAAACAACTATACTGGCTGCCAGTCGGTTTCCAAGTTCAAGGTGCTGGTTATGACCTTTAAAGCCCTTCATGACCTGGGACCCACATATTTGAAGGACCGTCTCCTTCTATATGTCCCTGTGCACCATCTACAGTCATCAGGCCCCCCTCAGCTGGCTCTTCCACCACTTAGGGTGCCCCATCTGGCATGGACCAGAGCCCGGTCATTTACCATTGTGGCTCCAGCTCTGTGGAACGGGCTCCCTGGAGAGACGAGGGATGCCCCCTCCCCAGACATCTTCAGGAGCCTGTTTGTTTGCCAAGGCTTTTGAGGGGGAGTTGACGGCAGGCATTTTTAAGGAGGGGAGGGGGAGAGATTTGAAGTTTGCTATTTTATTTTCGTTTTAACTGTAAATATTTAACTGTTATTGTAAGCCACCTTGAACCACAAGTAAAGGTGGCGGGCCCATAGCGACGGTGGGGCATTTTGGGGTGGAGCACCACCACAGACAAGCCCTGCCCCACCCCAGGGGGATGCCAGACCCCCACCCCACCCCCGGTGCATC
>NW_015166464.1:197080-205390 GCF_001447785.1 Gekko japonicus | reverse complement strand
CCCTCTGAATGACAGATCAGAGAGCGAACTGATTTTAGAGCGTGTGGAATGTTCTAGAGAAGTGCCACCACCATTCGGCTTTTATTTATAAGGGAGATTTCCTGAGCTATATTGCCAAAGTGTTTATTGATATACAAATTGATGTTTATAGGAATTAAATGTTATTGTCAATTTCATCACAGTGTTTCTTCAGTATAATGTGGGCAGCTCATGTCTTTCTAACAGAATTAGGACTCAGTGGGGTTTAGATTCAGTTTTCTGCTCCCTGTGTGATACTGAGCAGTCATTTCATCTCCCTGTGCTTCGGTTTGAAGAATATCCTTGATCTTGGACCAAATTCACACACAAAACACTTTTCAGCACTGGTGTGCACATGTGAAAAAACAGAGGCAGTTCTAAGTGCACGAGAGGCAGGCTGCAGGTGTGTGAAAAACATAACAGGACCTTTCGGTGTGTTTGTCTCTGGTTTCTGAACTGATGGATGGCCATGCAGAATGGCTGGTTTATAACCATACTCCAGCCTTCCTGTGGTTTACAATGCAAGTGTTATCTCAGCATCAGATTGTACCCTGTTGATGCTGGCTACAGAGGAATGGACAGCTTCACAGTCATGGTGGCGCTGGCTCTTAGCCTCCTTCACTACCTTTATAACTGTGCACTATAAGCATAATGAAGGAGCAGAGGGGAGCCTTGCTTCAGTGGGAAAATAATTTGTTCTTGAAGCAGCCACGGAACAGTAGGGAAACCAGGAGACTTTCCCCTAGAGTTGGAGAGGGGAAGCATGTGATGTCCAATATCTCAGCATCAGATTGTACCCTGTTGATTCCCCCCCCCCTTGAAATGGTGCAGCATTCCTTTGGGGGAGGGGAGCCTTATGCTCTGCTTTGCTCCTTTTTAATACCTATCTGAGTGTTCATGTGGACCAGCACCCATCCCTTCATGCACTTAAAGATCAACAGAGGAGCCCCTCCCCCAATTTCAAAAGAGCTCTGGATATGAGAGTATCGAGGAGGTGCCCGAGACAGTCACACAGAAACGTACACATTGGCCATTGCAGCACCACTGGTCCTGTTTAGCTCTACCATTTAATGCTTGACTCCGGAAAACCTGGCAAGATTTTAAGATGCACACAAAATGAACAAATAGAGTGTTATCTAACCGAATCCAATCAAAGGAGACACTGTAAAGTCGCCTCCGTGCTTGAGAGGAGATGGATGGCGGGGTCTCCGTTAATTACTCTCAGCCTTCCACAGTTAGGGACACATCAATTTCCAATCTTGACATATGTGTTTCCATCACTGTTTGTGCCCCAAAATTGCACCCAAACAAATAGTTATCCTTGTACCTGTTAAACATCTTTATTATGCTGTACGGTAATTTACTGCTCACCTTCCACCTGTATTTATGGGACTGGTAATTTCCCGTTTGTTTCATTCTCTGTCTTGACGCTAATTGGCCCTTCCTGGAAACTACCCCTCTCTCTTCCTATATGTAATGGTTGAGGAAATTCTGTCTCCCTGTATCTGAAGAAGTGTGCTTGCACACGAAAGCTTATACCCTGAATTAAACTTTGTTGGTCTCAAAAGTGCCACTGGACTCAAACTTTGTTCTGCTGCTTCAGATCGACTACCCACCTGAACGGTATAGATTAGGGCCGGGGACACCAGATTCAAGTCCCCACTCAACCAGGAGGCTCACCGGGTGACCTTGGGCTAACCGTTTTCTTTCAGCCTAACCTCTCAAACATACTGTTGAGAGGAGGATCAAAGGAGAATGGGAACGCACCCTGCTCTGAGCTCCTTGTAGGAAAACAGGATAGAAATGTCACTGATTTCTGTGGGTACAACAACTTTCAACTGTTCTATATCTGAAGAAGTGACTGCCGTGCCTCTCGAGAGCTCCTCCCCTGCCACAGATTGTGTTCGTCTTTCAGGTGCTCCTGGACTCCTGCCCTTTCCTGCTGCTGCAGACAGACTGGCTGACTGGCTGACTGACAGGGGGCCACCCAGATTGTGTTCTCACCTGTGGGGTGTGATTTCTAGGGTTGCCAGCTCCTGGCTGGGAAATACCTGGAGATACCTGAGGAGGGCGGGGAGGGACATCAGTGGGGCACGGTGCCTTCCAAAGCAGCCCTTGTCTCCAGGCAAACGGATCTCTGTCACCTGGGGGGGGGTCAGTTGTAATCCCAGGAGATCTCCAGCCACCACCTGGAGGCTGGCAACCCGAGTGGTTTCCCCTCCTCTCTTGTCTCACAGTAGCCAAGCATGCTCCCCCAAAACCTCTTCCGCCATCCCCAAGAACATGATTTCAGGAGGCCTTTTGAGCTGCCAGGGGAAACACACCCTCCTCTGCAGGTGGGAATCCCAGCGGCCATGGAAGCCTGGATCCCAGGCCAGGTTGGGTGTACTGCGGCATCCAGACAGAGGGGTTTGCCGTCTCCGTGGTGCCTCTGCCCTGGCACCAGCAAGCAGACCAGGTGATCTTTTAGTGTGGGTACCTCTCTTCACCGGGAACTACTAGTTCCTGCACATGACTAGATATCTATGAAGGTCTTGGTCAGTTCATCGCTCTAAAGAGTATTCCCAAGCATTCTAACCTGAAAGTGCATATAACTCATTAAGACCTTCTTCCAAATGCATATGTTCACAAAGGTGGTGTCAGTCCAACAGGACAGACTCAGCATTCAGTGCTAAGCATAGAGGCATCCCGATTCTGGGAAGCCCCAAGTTATTTATAGCCACATTATATTGTTTGCATGATAGCAAACAAAGCCAGTGATCCATTATTCAGGCTCATGAGATGTTAATTCCTTCACAACCCCCTCCCTAAGGACTTTATGAGGAATACCTGTGGAGGTGTGACGTAATCCGCTGTGTCCATGACGTGGTTGCTGTACTTGCCGAAGCCCTTCACTTTTGTTACCACAGATGACTCAATGGAGGTGTCCCTCATCTGATAGGCCTTCTCGTGCAGGAACACCCACCTGGGAAACAGAGACCCTATTAGCACCTCTCCTGGGGCTAGGCAGGAAGTGGTCCTCATACAAAATGGGAAGACACACAAAGACAATTCTGGAATTACATAAACCAAACTCAGTATTTTGTAGTAACTGAGCACAGCACCAGTCTTAAGCATTTTTCGGTTCCATAGGAGGGCTTAACTAAACATTATGCCCCGACCCATATCCTTGCTTATCAAACATATTTTCTTAACTAAACATTATGCCCCGACCCATATTTAGCAAGTTCTGTGCTGGGAACTTAATCCTAGGCAGATGTGGGCCTGCGTTGGATCAGCACCGTGGTGCAGGGGGACTCAGCCTTCCCTCGAGATATTTTCTCAGTCTGAAATTAGGACTGCCAACTTCTAGGGGTGGCCTGGGAGTCTCCTGGAATTACGACTGATCTCCAGGCGACAGGCACTCTGAGTGGAAAGACTCTTATTGAACTATAGTCCTCAGATTCTCAAGAGTTACTTGCTTTTCACCCATCTGTTCCTCATTCTTGGCTATGTACCCATTACATTGCTTCTGCTGCTACAGAATGCTACTGCCTTTTGCCAGTGCATCGTTTGCCCTTTCCACCTGTAACATCAGGCTCTCTAAATCCATTGCCCAGAAAAAAATAGAAATGTGTACAAAGTAGGGCTATTTCCACACAGAGCTTTTGCTCTCGTTTACATTCCAGATTGGGTTTGCAGAAATATGTGCATCAGCCTCTAATCATCCACTTTCTCTGTATTCTCCCAGCTTGCTGCAATCATTCCCTAGCTTGCTTTAGTATTGTCTTTTTGGAAGACTGCAGTCAAAAGCTGGCTACGAATGACAGCGACACGTGTCCACTAAATGTGTGGGGAGGGAGAGTGGGCACTACCCCCCTCCACGTGATCACCTGATCCTCTGCACAGAGTCTCTACCTGTGATCAGAGATCTTCTGAAGCTAGCATAGCTGAATATGCGCCCTCCTGTGGTGGTGTGGAAAACATGGGAGAGACCTACCACATGGATTTTCCATTGCCACTGTGAATGCTTCTGTGCTTCGCAACCTCTGCCTGTGGCCGCACAGGAAGCAAACCTTCCCCTTGCTTTGGAAACAGAAACCAAACAGCACCTCTTCACAAAAAGCCAAGAACTAGCCTGAGTGTTCTTCTGCCTCCTCAGTGCAGGAGGTGCGTCAGAAGAGCCCAGGAAGCATCACCTTTACCTCTGCAAGGGATGCCCATTCAGGACCAGCTGCTTCTGGTGGGAGGGTGTTTGGCTTGGAACCTCTCCACATTCTGTGCTTTGATCCGCTCCCATGGCAGCCGCATTACCCTTTGGGAAACTGCAGAAGTCCACATTGGCTTAGTAGCGCTGGGGACCTCTAAGTCTGGCTGAGGGTTCTTTGCCTGCGAGAGGTCCTTTTGGTCATAGCTAAATCACCACTTCATAGAAATGAACCATTTCATTTTGCAGGATAATTGCCTGTGACAGCTGAAACCCAAAGCAGCCTCATAAATAAACTACATCCTAAAGTGATGTAAGTATCTCTGAGCTATGATGCTAAATAACCGTGTTTGATCCCATGATTATATTACTCTCAGGAAGCATGCAAAACAAACTAACTCCCCCTGGCATAAAAATATATCCTTCAAATGAATTTGCTGATCTTTCCGTCCTCCTTACTTACCTCCCCAAAGTCTAAATGTTAAGTGCAAAAGAGATTTTTTTGCTGTTGGCGACTTCCTTCTCCCAGCCCACTCGGCTCAGGAAGGCCAGTCAGAGCTGCAGCAGAGCTCTGTTGGAGTGGGGGGGGGGGATGGAGGAATTTGGGCAAGGGAGGGGTTTTCTTTCGTCTCTTTCACACAACAATGCACAGAGCATCAAGATCAGCATCAAAACCACCTTCTTCCACTCTGTGTATTTAAAGCACCTTTGCTTTGTGAAGTGTCTGGAAAGCTAGGGGGGGGTGAAAACTAGGGGTATCGTGGGCTCAGCCCATATCCTTGGGGAAAAAAACTCCCCGGTCTGGGCTTATGTCCGGAGGCAGCCTGCCCCTGAACTCTGAAGGGTGTTTGGCAGCAGAACATTGTGCTTATTAAATTAGGACGGAAAGATGTTCTACATATTCTCAGAGGTATGTTCCCCATATTCTCGGACTACTGAGCCTTGGTACTGAAAACAGATTGGTGGCATATACTCTGCCAATGCCTTAGCACAAAACTGTCTGGATCAAAAAAGACCCCCTTCTGTGTAGTGTTGCCAAGATGAACATGAAGTGGAAGGGCTGACTGGGTTGTTGTACGGAGGGGAGCAAACAGACTGGGCTCTTTCACAAGAGTGGGGCCTGGAGTCCTCCCAAAATCACATCTGGTTTCCACATCAGTTCCCCTGGATGGAAATGGAGGGTGGAGCCTATGGGATCAGACAGCCCACTGAGCTCCTTCCCCTCCCCAGACTCCGCCCTCCTCAGGCTCCACCCCCAAACCTCCCGGAATCTCTCAAGACAGAGCTGGCAACTCTCGTCTCAGGATTGGGACTGGGGAGATTCTGGAGACTTGGGGATGGAGGGCTCGGGAGGAACGGCGGTGGGATTCAATGCAGCAGAGCACACCTTCCGAAGCAGCCTTTTTCCTCCAGGGGAACGGATTGCCCGCTGTGCTTCCCAGGAGATCCCCATTCCCCCCCCTGCTGGTCGCTGGCCACGGGGGTAGAGTCAGTGACTAGAAAAGTGCTGGACTTGCGTGTGTGTGCGTGGGAGGTGCGCTCTGCAAGTCCTGCTTTTAAGGCTAGGTGGACGTAGGGAGGACAGATTTAGGCAGGCTGAGTGGATGGATTCATTGGTTGGGCCACTGGGGGGGGGGGCTTGTTCGAATCATGTATGATTCCAGAACTGGCACCAACCTATTCAGTTCTGACACAAGATGGTCTTAGCTTGATACATCCTCATCTCTCAATAAACAAATCACTGCAAAGAGAGTGTTGTTGAGAGCAAGTTTGTTCAAGAGTCTGACAATGGCTACATATGCAGTATCTAATCTGCTTTACTTCCTGCTGGGTGGTGACCAGCACAGACACTCACTGCAGAGCTCCAAGGATTCTAAGGTTTTTTATTATTAATGCTTGATAAGCTTTTCTTCTTTTTTTCTTTTGGTAACAGTAAATACTGTATAGTCCACCCAGCTTATCAAGCACAAGACATTCCTTTAGCTTGCTGGAAGGAGCTGTGTTGGAATTGCAAGTTGCTTACACTTCAGTCATTACAGAGTTAAATGTTGTTTGTTAGGAAAGAGTATGTTACGTTACATAATGTATTCAATGGCGGGAAAGTTTGTGGGAGTTGTTTATCCTAATGAAGTGACCTTTAACCTTTGTATTGGTCAACTAACAACTTGTTTGTAGAAATGCTTTGATCTAGCATTAATGTATTCACAAGGTTTATGGCCCTTTGTGTGAACCAAAGAGGTAGTTCTCTTCTAGAAGTCAAGACAGATAGAAAGATGTAGTAACTAAGTATGTAACCTTTTTATTTTATTTCTTTTATCCAAAGTACCATACCCATGTTTTATTTTGTTTTATAGTAAATATATTTTTTCTTTTACTAAGTGTGTGCTCTTGTGTTTGCAATACAACCATCGACCCTGAGTCAAAGAATCCCAACAAAGTGGTAGCAGAGGATGGTTTATTTGCAACACAAAAGAAGCCCATGTTTTCTTGAACTGAATTAGAAAGGGCAGAGAGAATCCTTTTTTGAAGTTAGAAGCTTTTGGCCACGAGTTTTTTGTTTTACCGGACCTGCAAAGAGGCAAGCCTCCGTTCCCTGCTCATGCCGAAGACAAATCTACAAAGTCAACAGAGTGCTAACTAATCCCTGCATTTGCGGAAGCTGAGACACGGAAGAAGTGAGAACTCCAGAGCAGCCTTTCAAACTGAGAATGTTGAACGGTGACGAATCAGCCTCTACTTCAAGAGCAATGCCTGTGATTACTCCAAATACTACAATGCGTAGTGTACCAAACTTTCAAATCCCTACCTTAACTGCCCACAATTATAGATGGTAGTCAACAGAGATAAAAATAGCTTTGACAGTACATGATGCTGAAGATGTTTTAAATAAAGATGTTCCTGATCAGCAGCCACAAAAAGGGGAATTTCTGAAAAGAGATGCAGTTGCAAAAGGCTTAATTATGAGTTATATTAATGCAATGGAATGCCAGTTGCTAGTGGATTGTGATACAGCTAAAGACATATGGAAATGGCTAAAAAATCATTATGGGCAAAAGGATGATTCACAAGCAAGCATTATTCCTTAGACAAAGCATGCACAGTATTAAAATGCACGAAGGTGAATCAATTGCTAAACACTTGGATAAAATTCTGAAAATTGTTTCTGATATAAGAAGAAGAAGAAGAGAAGAGATTGGATTTATACCCCGCCCTTCACTACCCAAAGGTATCTCAGGTCTCAGAGCGGCTTACAAACTCCTTTCCCTTCCCCTCCCCACAACAGACACCCTGTGGGGTGGGTGGGGCTGAGAGAACTCTGACACAAACTGCTCTTTTTCAAGGACAGCTGTGCCAGAGCTTGCAACTGACCCAAGGTCACATCAGCAGGTGCAAGTGGAGGAGTGGGGAATCAAACCCGGTTCTCCCTGATTAGAGTCCGTGCACTTAACCACTACACCAAACTGGCTCTCAGGAGACACACTCCCTGACAAAGAGATCATTGTTTCTATCTTCAATAGTCTACCTGACAGTTTCAAAAATCAAATTGCTGCATTACAAGCACAGAAAGACCTGACTGTTGATTTTACTGTAAATTATCTGAAACGAGAAGGAATTAGAAGGGATCTTTTTGAGACAACAAATAAAATGTCAGTTCTGAGAGTACAATCTGACAGAAAGGAAATAATATGCCATTTAAGCCAAAAACGTGGTCATATCGCCAAATTCTGCAGATCTAGAGACACTCAAGGCAGTAAACAGCACAGTGCTTCTACGGAAGCAGCGACATCTAGTGGTCAAGTGGAAAATGGCACCAGACCCAATTATTCCCAAGCGGCAACCAGACTAAGCGGAAAGTCAAACAAGCAAGCTAGCAAACCTGAGAGACGCATGTTTGCAATTGCCAATTCAAATGCAAATCTTAAGAATCATTGGCTTGTGGACACTGGAAGCTATAGTCATGTATGTAATAAAAGAGAATGCTTTATTGAGTTTGATGAACACAAACACCCCAGCCTGCAGCAATTTAATGGTCAAGAACTAAATGCTCAAGGATGTGGTTCTGTATTGCTGAGAGTTATGAACATAAATCAGGAAATTGAGGAGAT
>NW_015166464.1:196901-197016 GCF_001447785.1 Gekko japonicus | reverse complement strand
CATACTCTCAACTAGGAGAATTGTGGAAAATGGATACAGAGTTCTTGTTGGAAAAGAAGATAGCTGCATTTTTTATGTTAACTCTGAATTTAAATTAATGTTACATGAAAGAGAT
>NW_015166464.1:186954-192388 GCF_001447785.1 Gekko japonicus | reverse complement strand
CTGTAAATGGGCATTCATTAGAGCAGGTTTCCTGCTTTAAATACTTAGGTATGGTCCTTCAATCAAATGGGGCTAGGAAAGCCCATATACAGTATGTTGCCTCCCAAGGTGAAAGAACAGCCAATGCTATTCTTAAATTCTATCGCACCAAAGGGGCTTATTATGTGCCAGCTGCCCAAAAACTCTTTCAAGCAAAGGCAGTTGGACAGATGCTCTATGGCACTTTTATCGGGCCTCCTTCCTCTAGTTTTGCCCCCTTAGAGCGAGTTCAGTCCAAATTTCTCAGAGCAGTTCTTCAGGTCCCAAGGTGTGTATCGAATACATTGATCCGTCTAGAGACAGGTGCTATATCAGTGGAAGCCAAAATTACTTTAGCTTCACTCCAGTATTGGCTTAAACTAAATTTCCATCCTCATGGACTAACCCACTTGTTACTCTCAGACAACTTTCAATCTAAATGGCTGAGAGCAGTTCATAATAAATTATATGAGCTTGGTTTTTCCCCCCAAGCGATTTTGAGTATGCATTGGGATGTAGCAAAATCAGCCCTAAAACAGAGAATGATGGACATGGAGAGACAGACAGATCTCGGTAGATGTCCTAATTTTAGAGCCCCAGATTCTGTCAAATATCGCTTGCAACCCATGTCCTATTTATCACAGCTTGATACTCACAAGTTTAGGAAAACCTTCACATTAGCCAGATGTGAGGCTTTCCCCTCCACGATGCTTGAGGGCAGATTCAAAAGGATCCCCACTGAATATAGACTTTGTCGATGCGGCTCAGGAGAGACAGAAACAATTGAGCACATGATGCTCAGATGTAACTGGTATAACAAGATCCGTGACAAATATATTACTCCTCTTATAACAGATATGGTGGGACAATCAGGTGCTGAGCAATGTAACCGATTGTTAATTGATGGGAACCGGACAATTACCGAAACTGTGGCAAAATTTTGGGTAGCATGCTACTGCATCCGAAATACACAATCAAATGTATAATAATAGTTGCCTAATAGTCTGTTTTATGTTCTTCTTTTACTTTATTATGCTCAACTGTATTTTTATAGAATTTTGTTTTACTGTCCTAAATTCAGTTATATGAATGTTATGAATGTTATATTTAAGCATGTGTGTTCTATGGCTTGTTGCCGTAATAATAAATGACTGACTGACTGACTGACTGGCCCTTTGTGTGAACCAAAGAGGTAGTTCTCTTCTAGAAGTCAAGACAGATAGAAAGATGTAGCTGTTAGCATTTATTACTGAGAGTAACGAAGTATGTAACCTTTTTATTTTATTTCTTTTATCCAAAGTACCATACCCATGTTTTATTTGGTTTTATAGTTTCATAGAGGCAAGAAGGGGCCCTTGAGTGAGTGGGGCTTGGGGAGAAGGCAGCGGGGAGGCAAGCTCTACACCATTCAGACTTCAGGGGTCAGGAAACTTTCTCTGAAATAGGAGGTAGCAAGGTTTTCTGCCATAATTAGCTTGCTGTGTAAATCATTTCTTCTGGGAGGAACTTCCGAAGATAACAACAAGTTAAAAGAATGCTTAACAGCTTGTTGGGATTCTTTGATTCAGGGTCGATGGTTGTATTGCAAACACAAGAGCACACACTTAGTAAAAGAAAAAATATATTTACTATAAAACCAAATAAAACATGGGTATGGTACTTTGGATAAAAGAAATAAAATAAAAAGGTTACATACTTCGTTACTCTCAGTAATAAATGCTAACAGCTACATCTTTCTATCTGTCTTGGCTTCTAGAAGAGAACTACCTCTTTGGTTCACACAAAGGGCCATAAACCTTGTGAATACATTAATGCTAGATCAATGCATTTCTACAAACAAGTTGTTAGTTGACCAATACAAAGGTTAAAGGTCACTTCATTAGGATAAACAACTCCCACAAACTGCTGTTGAATACATTATGTAACGTAACATCCTGTTTCCTAACAAACCCAAGTTGTAGGTCAATAACTTAGTCACTGTGCTACGCCAAACACATCTGCTGCTGAGACAAGCTAGAGCAGAGACCGGAAAACCTCCAAAAGTGCTCTTCTGTATAACATGCTTCCCCGTTGGGTTACCAATCAGGGTCAGAGCTAGCAGGCCCGGCAGAGGGTGCCAACATCTTATCCTCATTAGAGCAAGCCGTCCCTGTGTCACTTCTTGGTATGTGCTGCCCCCTCGTGCCCAGTTTTCTCTTGGTTTATCGCAGATGACTGTACTTTAAAAAAAACACACACAAAAAAAACATATCAGTCTATACCCGGAGGATCTGGCAGCACGGATTTTACCAAGCATGAGTCCCTCATTTGCCAAATACAAAAGTCTCACCTCAGTCCTGAACACATTTGCTTTGAAGGGGGTCCCACAGATTTTCATTCAGCCTGCTCCTGATTATTAGTGTGTGCGTAAGAGTGCAACTTCTAGGGTAAATGTCTACTGTGAGCTTCAGTGAATCACACATTATAAAGGGTCTTTCTCATTATTAATCTGATTTCCTGAATACCACAGAGTATGTATGTCATCTCCCCAGTTATTCTTGGCATAACAGACATCTGGTCCCCAATCAATCACATCCTTTGGCAAACTGTTTCAACTGCCAATTATCTTTCCTCTTGAATATTTGCACCCAGTTTCCAGGGCCAGAGCTCCGTTCCCTCTGCTGGGTCCCATTCTGTTTGACTAGATTAAAAAACACTCTTCACTATGAGACACCACTTCCCTGGTTCAGGAAGAATGCGTGAGCGCAGCTGATGCCACCCGCTTTATAGCGAAAGAGACCCTCTGAACATCACAAGGGGAGGGAAAACCCTTGTGAAGGATCCGATGCTGCTATTCAAGGATGGAAGCCACTAATGGATTAAATCAAATTATATTTTTCTCCAAATCCACTTGCAACTTGGCAAATGTTAACAAGATTAAGTGTTGCAAGTTGCAGTGAAGCGGCTTTTTCTCCTGGGTGGTCCAGTTGTTTCCTCTGTTTGGTTAATACAAGGAGCAGTGGCTTCTTTCTTTGGACCTTTGCAGCATTTCTGTCAAGGTATACAATAAATGTGTAATAATAGTTGCACAGGATCCAGAAGGCTTCCCTTTGAGAAGAGCTTCTGTGCAACCATGTTGTGTTTTCTCAGCATGCAAACCATTGCCTTTTGACAAACACAAAATGATTCTTCTCCCAGCTTGATTTATTTTCTTAAAGAGTTGGAATACACATCAGCCCAGAAACAACCTTTGTTATGTGGTGATGAGAGATCCTGCTACTGGTGTGAGACTGGGGCTAGAATGAGCAAGCACAGTGGTCTTTTTATCCTCTGACAGCAGCCACAGTTGTAAAACTCTCTGACTGATTTCCCACAAGCTTTTGCCCCATGGTAGGTGTCACACAAGCTGCACATTTTGCCCTGCAGCTTCGCGTGATTTTCCCCGGGTCTACTCAATCCTGTTTTTGAGGACTGAGTAGACCCGGGGAAAATCACGCAAAGCTGCGGGGCAAAATGTGGCTGCGCAGCAGCTTGTGTGAAACTGACAACTGCCATTGGGGCAAAAGGGAAGGTCGAGCGTGGAGCAGCGCTTGTGGGAAATCGGTCAGTCTCCTAATTCAAACCATTAGCATGGCAGGGCAAGGAACGGCGAGTGAGGGTGTGGTAGCTCCACTGACAAAAATCGAACCCACACAAAGCTGACTTACACGGCATCAGACTCCTGGTCTGTCACACTCAGTATCGTCTACTCAGACGGGCAGCAGCCCTCCAGTGCCTCAGGCAGAGGTCGCTCACATCGCTTTTTAATCTGATCCTTTGACCTGGAGATTGGTGGGTATTGAAACCGGGACCTCCTGCATACAGAGCCGAGGCTCTGCCACTGAGCCACAGCCCTGGTGGCTGAAATGGACACAGGGCCCGTCTTTCTCTTCAGGGTATTAAGCACGTGGTCTTCGGGCTGTCATCAGAACCAGGACGGCTGGATGCATGGGTGAGCTCTGTAGGGTTCTTCACAAGCTAGTAGGCAGGAGTCCAGGATCATGACCCAAGTTCCCCTTGGGAAGCTGGGCCGGTGCTCTAGCGAAGGCCCCGAAGTAGCTGTTTGCCATCGGGCCTCTGATCGTTCCTGAGCACTGGCGGGGTGGAGGCAGAAGGAATCACCCCCTGGACTCACACCGCTGCCTGCCTGCCGGCTCTGAGCTGGGTCACCGTGGCGCAGGGCTGCCCACTCTGGGCGGGGAAATTCCCGGAGATCCCAGGGGTGGAGCCTGGGGGGCGGGGCTTGGGGAGGGGAGGGAGTCCAGGAGGAGACCATGCCAGCCCCCCCCCCCCAAGGACATGACCTCTGCCTTCTAGAGTTCAGTGGCAATTCTGGGAGATCTCCAGGCCACTCCTAGAGGTTGCCGTGCTTCCCTGCGGCACGGCTTCAGGGCCTCACATTGCACATCAAGCGCCTCAGGTCCCCGTTTGACCAGCCACCCCAGTCTCCTTGGCCAGATGTGCTTGAAAAGTTAATCCAGATTGGGATGGTGGCACATGGGAAGGTGAGGCTGTTTTGCTGCCCTGGAACGGCCCCGGGAAGCCGGTGGCTCTGCACTCACATAAGGGTTGCCAGCCTCCAGGCGGGGCCTGAAGATCTCCCGGAATTACAGCTCATCTCCCGACTGCAGAGATCAGTTCCCCTGGAGAAAATGACCACTTTGGACACTGGTCTTCATGGATTTATACCCCGCTGAGGCCCCTCCCCAAGTCTCCATAGGGATCTCCCAACCCAGAGTTGCCCACCCTAACTGACGTGTGCCCAGGGCCGGCTCCAGGTTTTTTGGTACCCTCGGCGAGGCTACCTTCTGGTTCCCCCCCTCCCTGTGCACCCACCAATTGCAGGGTTGCCAACCTCCAGGCAGGGCTGCGGGGGGGTCGTCTCTGTAGGAGGAGCCCTGATGCAATGGACTTTCTCTTCTCTCCTCCTCTCCCCCCCCCTTCACCTGTCAGCAGTTCTCCCGTTTGGACAATGTCTCTGTCGGGGGGGGGGCTGCGAGAAGAGCGGGAGGAGGGGGAGGGATAAGCCCGAAAGAAGCCCCCCTCCCATTCCATCCCATCTCATCCGCTTTGCAACGAGGAGGAAGCACGCGCCTGCCTGCCTGCTCTGCCTGCCTGCCCTGCCTGCAGCCCCACGTCTGGCCGTCTGTCCATCTCCTGCTGGGGGGGGGGAAGGCAGGAGGGGAGGGGAGGAGACTCACACAAGGAGGGAGTCAGGGAGTTGCTGCATCTCCCGCTCAGACAGCACTGCCTCCGGCTCTTCTTCTTGAACCATTGGAGAGTGGGGGGGGAAAGAGGTCAACTGACATCCCCCCCCATCCCGCTCAGATCAAGGCACCCTGCCACGCAAACGCATGCGCACTCATGACAGCCTGGCCATTCCCTCCCCGCTCTCTTC
>NW_015166464.1:184270-186919 GCF_001447785.1 Gekko japonicus | reverse complement strand
GAGAGAGAGAGAGAGAGAGAGAGAGAGAGAGAGACCAGGCGGAGAGAGGAGGAGAGGGGAGGTGGGCATGTGCTCCCCGCCGGTGCCTCGAGCCTCCGTCTGGGGGCTGGTTGGGTTTTTAATGGGGGCAGGGGGCTTTTAGTGGGGGGGCGGGGCAGTTTGGCGCCCCTAAGGGCTGGCGTGCTCTAGGCGAACGCCTAGTTCACCTAGTGAGCGGGCCGGTCCTGCGTGTACCCCATTAGTACACACATCAGTATAAACTCTTCCCCACTAGGGCAAATAGTGGCTCCTCAGCACTGTTTCAGGTCAGGAAAATGCTTCAGAGAGAGGTTTACATCCCTTGTCTCCATGTGTTGCCATCCCGATCCAAACTGGGAATTAAATTCTGAGCATGAAATTGCAAGAATATGCCTGGTCAAAAAGACCAAGGTGAAGACATGGTGGAGGCATAAGGATTATGTGATTAGGCCCTCAAGGGCTCGGCTCGGACCCAGCTGACGGTGGTGTGGGATGGCACTCAGGAAGTGAAAACCAGTGTCTCTTGCCTGGGGCTCAGGGTTGCCAGCCAAGGGCAGGGAAGCCCCCTGGCGCTTTGTGGGGCACCACCACAACATCACTTTGTTAGGTAGAATCCTGGGCTCGAGTGTTTTCTGGAGCTGCCTCAAAGTGGTGATATCTCACTGAATGACAAACTGCACTTTATTCTTGTGGTCAAGGGGGTGTCCATTCTGCACAGTAATTAATCAAATACAGCATAACGGGTTTGTGCTGCTAATGCATTTTCTCTTCCAGTAAATAAGGAATGCTCTCCAACTTTCTGGCTTAGAAAGCAAAATGATATGTATAACTGAACTTCATTGTGAAAAGGTCCTAGGCAAAACTACAAGCGCAGTCAGAAGTGTCAAACAAGGTGGGGGAGTAAGGCTACGAGACTGAAATTTCAAGAACAAGGGACACGACAACACGGTACAAATCCCTCCAGAACCTTTTTATCAATTTGAAAATCTATGAAGAACAACTCCCCTTTGATATTGCCTTCAACTCTCGGGGCGGGGTGGCGGCGGCGGAGGTGAGGTTTAGAAACAAAGCCTAACATTTAGCCCAGAGCTCAGGAAATGGCACAGATATAAGGCCAGGAGGGTTTTCTCCCTTCCACTTGAGAGTTCTCAGGTAGAGACGTGCACTTGGGGGGGGAGTATTTTTTTGGGGGGGCCAATAGCAATTTGGCATTTGGATTGGGGTGGGGTTTTTTGGAATTCCAAAATTATTTGGGTCTGTTATTACCTGGGGGAAATCTTTTGGGGGAGGGGCATGGAGTAGCTGTTTTTCAAACAAATGACACCAAAATTGCAGGGAACTTAGTCCTGCTTGTCCACTAAAGACCTGCAAGTTTCAAGTAGACTGGATCTAGGGGTCCAATTCTACAGGCCCCTGAACAAGGTGCCCCACAGGCATTCTACTAGTCTTCATATGTTTCCTATGGGGGGGGGGAAATTCCATGCTTTCTCCACAGCAAAGAAGCCAATAGTCAAACAGACAACAACAAGGAACACCTGGCAAAAAGCGTCCCAATTCATACAGAACTAACAGTCCAACAGGAACAAGGAACACCTGGCAAAAAGCGTCCCAATGCATACAGAACTAACAGTCCAACAGGACCAATGTCAAACCAGAGAATCTTAGCAGAACCACAACCAATGTGGCAAGCTCAGCACAATCAATCTCAAACGACAGAATCGAAAGGTGTGGCCACACTGGCAGCTTGATGCAACATGGGGCTGCCTCTAATTGTACCGGTTTAAAATGTTGCAGGGTGTATCATCCAGACAGCACACCCTGCTGCAGGCTACTCAGACATCCCGTGGTCAAGCATCCACATTACCACAGTGGCTCAGCCACAGAATGCGCTGCGCAGTCATTTTTTAAAATGCAGGTGGGTGTTGGATCCCCAGGCATTCGAAATAACTCCACGTTTGAATCAAAGCAAGGTTTATTTCAAAGCGATGGTTCAAACCGGAACAAGAACATTGTTAGGAATAACTACCAATACACAGGTATAGCATATTAAAGGAATTTGAACCATGTTGGGCCAATGAGGCCAGTTCCCGCTGGCGGGAATAGAACTCGTAAACGTGCGCCTATTCCATGGGAATGTAACAGTTCAGTACTATCAACACAGGTTCAGTTCACAGGGTAGATAACCATAACAAGCTTAGCGAAGCTCCGACTCCCACCACCAGCTGCACGACCGTGGCCAGTTCCGCAAAATACAGAGAAGCATAATGTAGCTACAGAAACCCGGGGGGGGGGGAGAGCACCCTCCCTCGATCAGCCTGAGTTTTGTATGCCTGCTTGGCAGCATTCAAGGTACTACATAACAATGGCCAAGCCTCCTGTAACGACTTACCACACATGGGGGGGGGGGAAGAGTACAAGGCATGTGAAGCAGGTAACATCAGATACCATGGCAGCTAGCTGACATACTGCCCCCTCAAAAATACACATTATCCACCCCCTCCCAGATTTGGCGGGAGACCTCCCGGTTTGCCCGGGAACCTTTTGTGAAAGGGGCCCGAATATCCCCTTCTTCCACCCATTCTTGGTGCTGGGGTCCGAAGTCCACCCACTGGATGAGATACAACAATTTAC
>NW_015166464.1:183847-184022 GCF_001447785.1 Gekko japonicus | reverse complement strand
GCAGTTGAAATCCCTTTATCTAGACAACTGGAGGGAAATCCTAGAGATAGTCTGGGACGGCTTCCTTGTAAGCCAACAGGTGGACAAAGGGCTACTGGTGGGCTACCTGCAAATGGCTGTATATTCTTAGACCCTGGGGATAATTTAAATAAGATAGAACAAGAAGTTTGACAAC
>NW_015166464.1:180791-180907 GCF_001447785.1 Gekko japonicus | reverse complement strand
TGGTAATGCATCAAAAACGTCGCCCACCGTCCGCATGAGTTGCTGCACCGACTTCTTCAGGTCTTCTATACGATCGTCTTGGGGGTCGTAGTTCCATTCAGCTGCTTCCCGTTCCC
>NW_015166464.1:176440-180388 GCF_001447785.1 Gekko japonicus | reverse complement strand
ACCTCCGTGACAGGTGTTTTCTCCTCTTTACCACTCATGACTGCCGTCCGATTTGGGATGATAGAGAAAGGTAGGATTCCTAACAAAATGTTGGATCCCCAGGCATTCGAAATAACTCCACGTTTGAATCAAAGCAAGGTTTATTTCAAAGCGATGGTTCAGTTCCGATTTGGGATGATAGAGAAAGGTAGATTCCTAACAAACTGTTGGATCCCCAGGCATTCGAAATAACTCCACGTTTGAATCAAAGCAAGGTTTATTTCAAAGCGATGGTTCAGACAGGAACAAGAACATTGTTAGGAATAACTACCAATACACAGGTATAGCATATTAAAGGAATTTGAACCATGTTGGGCCAATGAGGCCAGTTCCCGCTGGCGGGGATAGAACTCGTCAACGCGCGCCTATTCCATGGGAATGTAACAGTTCAGTACTATCAACACAGGTTCAGTTCACAGGGTAGATAACCATAACAAGCTTAGCAAAGCTCCGACTCCCACCACCAGATGCACGACCTTGGCCAGTTCCGCAAAATACAGAGAAGCATAATGAAGCAGGCTAAACCCAGGGGGGGGGGGGAAGAGTACAAGGCATGTGAAGCAGGTAACATCAGATACCATGGCAGCTAGCTGACAGTGGGTGCATATGCACCCACGCATGCATATGTGCTCATGCACACATAGGCACATATAGGCAAAAACCTCTAAAAAACCCCACCCTAGTGGCAGAAATGGATCTGCAGGTTCAGACTGCCAATCCGTTCTGCACGTGCTCCCACACGTTCACACATCCGGCCATGCACAATGAATGCGCGGGGAACCAAAAACACCACTTGTGATGTGGTGCCTTTTTAACCCAGCTCCAAGTCATCCTACGACGAGGTGAGTATTCCTGGGGAATGCCTGACAGATATGGCTGTGTGACTGCGCCCATTTGATCTGGAGGGGAGGGGTGGCTATGTCAGGCCAAACTGCGTGTGTGATCGCACCCCAAGGCAAACTAACCTACGCATGGGACACTGTTGCAAGCCACACAGAACCAATATGAGACAGTGATACAGATACACTGTAAAATTGGAGATAACCAGTCCTGGGAACCTTAAAATGCTGGAACCAAGCATCTCCATATATTCCCAATATTTCCAGAATTTTTCAGAACCCATTTGCCTGTATCCCAAAAATCCTGATTACCATCCAATTAGTCCAATGTAACCAGGAAGCACCAATAAGTTATTTTGCATATATATATGGGTCTGGAAGCATCCACATGCACATCCCTACTCTCAGGCACTGTCCATCATCGAAAGCAAATGCCAGCGAGGGTTGCCAGTGCCCGGTTGGGAAATTCCAGGAGATTTGGGTGTCGTGTCTGAGGACAGCGGAGTCTGGGGACAGACGTGATCTCAGCAGGGGTGGGATGCTGTAGAGTTCGCCCTCCAAAGCTGTCGTTCTCTCCAGAAGAACTCATCTCTATAGTCTGGAGACCAACTGTAATTCCAGGAGACCGCCAGCCCTCCTCGGAGGCGGGCAGTCCTAAAAGCCACACAGCAAGAAAGATGATAATTGCGTCTGCGAGGGGAGGGGGATCATGTTTATTTACTGACAAAACCTTGGTTTAGATTAATTTACTAACAAAATGTTTCCAGGTAGTACTGGAAAAGGTACTACCTCAAGAACTCCATATGTCCTGTGGGTCAGCATTGCGGTCCAGAACTATCTAAAGTTAGCTGTGATGCTGAAACTCATGAAAAAACTCATTATAACTGAAATCGTATCACTTTCTATGAAACGGTGCTTATTCAATAACTTTAGTTGGGTTGGGCTTTTTGGATTCATATCCCTATAACGTAACTCTGCTGAGAAGAACAAAATATCACTCCTCTTGGACCCGTGGGAGGGAAAACAGAACTTACGAGCCAATTTCCAGCAGGGACACCGTAGGAAGAAGGGCCAGGGGAGGGAGTGGGAGGCGGAATGGCCAGAGGAAGGAGTGGGAGGCGAAATGGCCAGGGGAGGGAGTGGGAGGCGGAATGGCTGGCAAGTGGCTCTCCCCGTGCTAATGGTGCTCCTCCGCGTGGTTAGCAACATTGAAGCGAAGGGAGAACTCGGCCCAAGCACTCAAGCGGGACTCAGGGGTGGTGGTGAGGGCGATGCCAGGGGCACCAACCATTTCCTGCCATCAGCCCCTCCCTCCATATTCCTCTGGAGTGGAGCCCAGGAAGTGAGTCTGTGCCGGGCCCAGCAGAGAGACTCACACAGGCCCAAGACTGCTGCCGCTCTCAGGCAGTCTCCACGCCACATTCCCCGTCCCCATGACATGGCCAACCTCATCCCCTGATACAGAGCTACTTGGTATAGCACAGCTCACATAAAAGCCCCTCCTCACAACAAAGAAATGCTGAGAGTACTGTGAGCCCGGTCTTAATCATAAGTACTCAGAGGGGAAAGCCTCACTCAACTCAATGAACCTGCCCAATAGTACCCACGCAATCGGAATGGTCTATCTCCTTAGTCTTTGCTGTGGTTATCCTCATGGCAACCTTAATATTCCATTTTACAGATGAGAAATTGAGGCTTGGAAAGGGCAGTGGAGCCATACAGGAAATCCATGGTAGAGGCCAAACTTGAACCTGGAACCATCTTTGTAGTCACTGGGCTACAGTGTTATAACTTTTGTTTTGGAAGCGCTTAATGCTTCCCCCCAGCAAGCATAATGTACTAAACATTGAGTTTCTTGGCAAAAATGGGCATTGTGATTAATTCATTTATTCTCCTCTGCCGAGGATTTGTTTTTTACAATTATAACACTGTTCCCAGTACCACATGATACCCACTGGACCACACAGTTGCACTGTCTCACACCCTTACGGTACAAGGTTATTGCCTCTTCACAATCTCATTCGTTTGCCAGATCAAGAGGAGAGAGAGAGAGAGAGAGAGAGAGAGAGAGAGAGAGAACACGCCAGTCGGGATCCGGGGTGCCTAAAGCAGGGCTATTCTTTTAAAGTGCAGAGTGCGTAGCGATGTTACACCAGCGCCCCAGAGGATGCTTCCTCACTGCCATGGCCCTCATGGCTGCTCTTTCACAAGGGACTTCTTCGCAAGGACTAGCCCTGAAGCTGAACCTCCCACAGATGTTGTCTCCGTTGAATGTGACCTGAGGAGTCATGACAGCGCTCCCAAACACACACACACACCCCAGTTGAGCTGGCTGATACCTGATCCACTTGCTCACAATCCCCTCGTTTGCCTCATCGTAGTGCAGGGTCCCATCTAGTGACCCCCACATGGCTTTCCCTCCCTCTGAAGGAGAGTTTCTCTCACCCGCGTTAACCCTGAAGTCACTTTGTTAGGAGCAATCCTGCCGATATCAACTGGCTGCTCTACAATAAGTGGACTGGTGGTGCTAAGACCCTGCCAAAGCTGCCTTTGAACTGCCCCCCCTTCCCTCCCCCCCATCCCTTCCCTCCTTCTCCCAAGTACTCCCCCCCTGCCCCACTGTCCCCTGTGCTTCTCCCCTGTATTTACACAGCCAGTGAGTGCCGTCACCTGCGGCCATCCCTGCTTCCACCTCCACTTGTGTAAATGAGCATAATTCCGCCTCCTTTGCTCACATCCGCAGCAATATCCATCCAATACGGCCACACATAAGGTAGATTCAGATGACACAGCCTGTAGCACTTAGCCGTGTGGTGAAGTAAATTTTACTGTGTGTCCGTGAAGTGCTAGAAATCTGGAATGGGGCTGTGACACAAATTGCCTTGCCATGTGTCTGGATGGGAAAGATGATCCATGTGGTTACAGCTATCCAGCAGGGGTGATTTTAGAATCCAAACCTATTGTGTAAAAAGTTTCAATCTCTCCAAATTCATACTTTTCTTCCTTTGCAAGAAGATATGACCGTGTGTGTCAACAATTTCACCTACATAACGGTACTCTCAAATAAGTT
>NW_015166464.1:169511-176381 GCF_001447785.1 Gekko japonicus | reverse complement strand
ACCAGTACAGGACATGCACAACCAGAACAACAAATTCCATCAGGACCCCCATGTTAGTTTGTTGCTGCAAAAACCAAAAGAAACCTTGGGGGGAAAATTCAGACGCCTGTGGGAGAATATTTCCATCTACTAGGACTCTCTGCTGACCTGAAAGTCACAATTCTTCAACAAAGACAGACTCCAGCATGAAATTGCTATATTAGAATGTATTAGTAGGCTTATTTGTATTGGCCACATCTTAAATAGAGGCAACTGAAGATGTTAAATGGCTCAGCTTAACACATTCCACCTACTCATCACCTGTTACAGAAGCCGTGAATAGTCTTCGTGTTTATCCTGTATACTTTAGAGTTTTTAAGAGAAACTTCACAGATTATACATCTTTCATGATCTGTTCACAATTTCCCCCTCCCTATCTGTACATAATTCTGCAATCTGAGGTTTCATTCCAGGCATCTGATGAAGTGAACTATAGCTCATGCGACAATAAACCTTTCAGGTGCCTCAAGACTCTTTTTGTTGTCACAGGAATGGCAGTTCTCCTTTGCCTACTAAAGAGACCCTCCCCAGGGCTAATGGTAAGCAGATTGTTATTATAGCATTAAAAGTAACTCTCCTGCCTCTCCACAGAGCCCCCCAACACAGCTGACCTGTGAGAGAAGGGAAGTGCTTTCTGTCTGTTGCCTAAACACAGTCAGCAAGAGGAGACATGATTTGCAGTTCCATAAGACCTTGAATCCCTACCTGCGCCATGTAGTTGCAGGGTCCGTTTTGAGAGCTGGCAACCACGAGCAGTGGAAGTGTTACAGAGACCCTTTCCAATGTAAACACCCATGTCTCTCAAGACCAGCCCAGGGAAACCTCTGAACCGATTTTCCCAGCATCACTTATTCCTGTATGGCTTCTCATACCTTTCAGTAACAAGGTAAATTCTTAAAACAGTCAGGCAATTCTTGGCTATTCCTTCCCATCCTTCATCTCATCCTGTCTCCTCTAGCAACAGCTTTGCTTAAGAAGTTATCGTGTCCTGCCTCAGAAATTAAAAATTCATTTTTCTTTTAAAAACATTTAGCATTTCTATGACATCTTCAGTATTCAAAGCACTCCACACGGGTCACTGAGTTGTAACCGTCACAACGGCCCTGTCAAGAACCCAGGGCTATTATCCCCCCACTGTAGATCTGGGGTGGAGAAAGGCAGGCTTCCGAGCCACCCACTGAGTTTGTGGCAAAGGTGAGATTTGAACCAGGGCAGTCCTGGATCACAACTCATTCACTTAGCCACTGCTACACAAGGTGACTTGTGGGATTTAAACCCTCACCTGGCCTTCCCATATCCCCCCGCCCCAAGATGGGATATACTTCCCCCATTCACCTGCCTTCCCTCACCCAATGAAGTAGGAAATGATGAGCAACTGGACAGCCCGGTTGATCACACCGATGGTCCAACTTTTCACCACCACTGATTTGGTGGTCTCGTAGGTGAAGAAGTCCGCCACGCAGTTCATGCTGGAGGAAAGCATGGGCATAGAGGAACAAATCCAAGGTGCTCTGGAGTCCAGATGAGACCGTCAAGGAGTTGTGATCACGCTAGGAACAGATACAGCAGTGTAATGTGTGCCAACACGCAATTCAGAAGCTGCCCCTTTAAGTTATCTCACAGGTGCCTTCCTGCTCTTCTCTGCTGCCACTCTGAGCAATCTTGAACTGCAGGGACCCCTTTAATAAGATCTCTTCCCCCACCCCACCCCCTCTAAACGATGGTGATGCCGTCAGGGGAAGGTGGGGCTTTCCAGCACATCAATTACAAATTGGATTCTAGCAAGTATGTGGATGGAAGAGATCTAAGCATTAAATAATGGATTCACAATTGCTGCCTTTTCTCTGAGTGGTGTTTCTGCCTTACAGATGCTGCTTCCTCAGTGTTGGGCCTTCACATTATCAGAAGGGGGGAGGTCAGAAAGGGGGAAGGAGGCTGAATTTTCTCTGGAGGCATAACTGAAAGCAGGAAATAATCATGGCACGATGACCCCAATAGTTCCCTAATAACCTCAAACTAGTGATAATGCAAACCAGAGCACAATGAAGGCTCCCTCTAGACCATCCGTCTCCAGGCATGCAATGCAAATTCATCCACATAAGTATATTCAGCTCTTTAAGCTAGATGTGGGCCATTTCTCCAGGCAGCGATGGGCAAGAGTGCAGAGTACAGAGCCTATATCAATGACCATCTTTCAAGGCAAAATCTCGAAGAGCTAGAATCAGAGGCAAGCCAGGGCCAGGACCCACCGCCTGATCTCCTTTGGGTGTGAACATCTGCTTCCTGGTTGGGTTGCTTCAACTGAAGTTTCTGTTTGCAGCCCCGGCAACAAGGGGAGGGGCCAAGGTGGGCACCCAAGGCCAAGAATTCCCCCTCCACCCAACTAAATACTAGCCCACTTTACAGTCTCAGTTGAAGTAACACACACAGGCACACACGGTGTGTTTTCAGAAAAGTGAAATGTAATTGATCACAACTTTATTACAGCTGTAGTAAGCCTGGCCACAGCCTGGGGTACCAGATCCAGTTCCCTGACTGCTCCGCCTGCCCGTCAACGATCCACTGGCCCCCTTGGGATGGCTGGTCTCTGGGTCCCACAAGGGCAGACTCCCCTGCTGGTGGTCTCCCATGGTGGTCTCCCCTGCTACCTGGGTGTGAGTGTAATCCCCAGACATACCCCCTGGCTGGGTGTACCACTTGCACCTCACACCAAGATCCCCACACTCAGGGAAACGGGCATGCAGGCTGGATTTCCTGAGAATGGGTCTGGCCCCGTGCTGCTGACACCGTCAAAAGAGCCGGGCCTCCGACTGCCAGCTCCCGCCAATGCTTCTGCAGGTGTAGCCAAGCCACAGGGCATCCCTAATGCTCTGCAGCCAGATATCCATACCCCAATCAGATAAATGAGCCCTATCAGGGCCAAACAGGGCAGCCAAGCATATTGAAATGTCTGGAGGATAGATCCAGTGGCCCCTCCATAGCCTCCACAATCCTACCCAGCTGCTTGGTCACCTTCCACCTTGCCCATTCAACCTTGTCTGCAGAACACGCCCCTCACCAGCTGCGCGCTGCAGCAAATCCGACCAGAAAAAAGTCACATCCGGGAGTTTATCCCTCAATGTATGCAGGTCGTCCACGCCACAGTGCACCAAATCGATTCCAAAGTGGACCCCAAGTCATTCTCACCAAATAGTACCACCAGTACATCAGGAGGCCCACGATTTACTAAATGGGACTGCACCTTAGGGAGAAGGGCATCCCACTTCATCCCTCGCTTGCCTAACCAAGTGACTCCCACCTCATCTTGCAGGCTGAGGTCCCTGCCCCAACCCAACCCTCGTCCAATGCACAATGATGTCTCCACAAATCCAGGCTGACTGGTGCTGTACTCCTGAAACTGAAGGAGTCAATGGTAAAGAGTCAGTGTTAAATGGCAGGTACCAGATGCAGCCAGACATAAGTCCAGTAGGCCTCTGAGCACCGTCTCCTGACCACCTGGATGCCCACAGGCTCCATACCCAGACTGAAGGCCGTAGTTGCCACCCCAATCCGGAAGGAGTGGGACCCAAAGTCCCCTGGGGGAAGTCCCAAAGCAGCCACGCTAGCTCGTAAAACCACAGCAAACTGATATCTCCTGAGGAAGGAGCCGTCCCTGTGGATGACTAGGAGCCTGGCTTGTGCAGGCGTACCGCCAAGAAGGCCCAAGCAGCCTGAACTAGGCACGGGACACCTCTGGGAAGCCAGGCCAAGCTTTAATGAGTCCCCTGAGCCCGCTGATCAGACTTTGACCACCTGATGGTTACGGGGATTCCCATCCTGCTCACTGAAAGGTCACCAACCCCAAGAAGACAGTTCTAGAGCTGGCCACTTGCTCCCCCACCCACAGCACCCCCCAAAAGACTAGCATGAAGGTTGCTTTGAACAAAACAGCCGCATAAGGTGACCGCCAAATGGTCGGTAGCTTCGTAACCAGTTTAGACAGGACCTTGAATGTCTGGGGCCTGTGGGGGTCGGGTGCCCTGGGGCAAAGCCTCTGCCACCCCTCAACTGCCTTGCGGGCCTTGAAGGTACTGCACTGGTCAGGGAACCCATTCGTTTGCTAAAAAACAAAATGGCAGCCATGTGCACTTGGATAGTCCTGGGCACAAGGCCTTGCCCATGCAGGTGGGTGACGTAATGAAGAACCAAATCCAGTACAACAGGCCAAGCATCCGGACCCTCGATGTCTATGGAGAAGGCCAAGATGGCCGAGACAGCTGCTGCATAGGAGGAAAAGGTTGACAGAATGAGAGTGGAATACCCCTTGCATTCTCGAGTTTTCCCAAGTTCCGAGAGATCCTCAGGGAACAGGTCTGGCTGGCATTTGGCCTCTGGCGCCAGGCTACGGAACCTCTCCTTCTGGAGGGGAGACAAGGCCAAGTCGAAAGATGGCCTTCTAGCTGCCCAGGTACCCCCGCCCCTCTGGGCACCCAGGACCAGCCGATAGGGCCAGTGTCGGGTCAGTCCAAAGTTGCCCCTGGCCTGCCCCTTCTGCCTGGCAAGGGCTGCCAAGGCTGCCCCCGGTCTCACCCCTCCCCATGGTACTGCAAACAGAAACTCCAGTTGAAGCAAGCAACCAGGAAACAGATGTTCACCCAAGGAAGATCAGAGGCATGTCAGACTGACTTAGGGTTGCCAGGTCCCCAGGGGGGGTAGGGAAACTCCCGCTCGATGGGTTGGTTCCCCGCCAGCCTGGATCGGGCCGCCAGGGGGAACCCCACCCCCAAAGTGCCAGGAGCACGGAGATGTGTCCGGAGGTGATATCATCGCATTGGGCACGTTGTGGGAGGGACGCTCTGTCATTCGAGGCAAAACTCTATGGTTTCCCCTCTAGTGATAATGGCCCCGGCCCAACATGCCCAAAGCAATGATGTCACACTTCCGGGTGACGTCGTGGTGGCGCACGCGCCGAGGAACTCCTGGGGAAGGCTGGGACTTCCTCTGCTCCATCAAAGGTAAGACTTGGCAACCCTAAACTGACTGGCCTGTAATTTCCTGGGTTTCCTCTGGAACTCTTTTTAAAGATGGGAGTGACATTAGCTACCTTCCAGTCCTCCTCAGGAATGGAGGCAGATTTTAAGGAAAGATTACCTATTTTTGTCAGGAGATCCACATGTTCACATTTGAGTTCTTTCAGAACTCTCGGATGTATGCCATCTGGGCCTGGGGATTTATCAGTTTTTAAGTTGTCTCCTCTCTCATCACCTCAATCTGGCTCAGGTCTTTCAACACCCCTCCCGTAATCAGCGGTTCTGGAGTGGGCCAGCACTTCTCATCTTCCACAGGGGCAAAAAATGCATTTAGCCTCTCAGCCCTTTCCCAATCATCCTTCAGTACTCCTTGGTCATCCAAGGGCCCCACTGTCTCCCTGGCTGATTTCCTGCTTCTAATGTATTTGAGGAAAGTTTTATTGTTGGTTTTAACGTTTTTTGCTATGTGCTCCTCATAGTCCCTTTTTGCCTGCCTGACCACAGACTTGCATTTTATTTGCCACAGCCTGTGTTCCCTTTTATCAACCTCACTGAGACTAGCTTTCCACTGCTTAAAGGCATCCTTCTTTCCTTTTACAGCTTCCATTACTTTGTTAACCATGTAGGCTTTTTTCTATTCCTATTTGTGCCTTTCCTAACCTTTGCTGGGAGGTCTCCCTCTATAATGGGAGACCTGGCAACTGTTGGTGCACATTCCCTGAGTGGGAACTCAGTTCTCCGGCTCCCAGGGATCCAGTGTGGATTTCAGCCTTCCCCCGTTATGTAGTGGGTAGCCGCATGGATGAATGACAGACAGCGACGCGGTGCATAGCACGCTTTATTAGCACACAACAAGACAAAGGGATAAACGGCGGCAGGCCAACTATATACACGCCTGGGGACCACCCCTGGTCACCATTGGTGGGTTCAAATCTCCCGCCACGGATCCCATTGGTTCCCCAGTGGAGGGACTAGGATCCTAGTCCCCATTGTTGTTTCGGACTGAAGCTTGGGCATATGCGCTGACCTCTGGTGGCGGTCAGTGGACACTACACCCCCTGTATGGGAGACCCTATTTGTCCTGTTGTGGGCTCCACCTGTACCTTTACCCACCAGAGCAAACAACATCCCCACAGCCGCCCTGAGCCCATTGGGGAGGGCGGGGTATAAATGTGGAAAATAAATAAATAGATTTCAGGTCAGGAAAGTACCATGTGTGTTGTAGGGAAGGCATCCTCTGCAGAGGATTGCAACATGAGTGCAACACCCATGGCCCCATCTTAAAACCCCCCAAATCAGTGGTGGGGCAGGCCAAGAACCATGCCGGGCCCAGTGGTGGCAGCAGGGCAGCCAGGAGCCATACTGAGCCTGGTGGCAGCGTGGCAGGCCAGAAACCGTGGTGGGTCTGGCAACAGTGTGGCACCCAAAAGCTGTGGGCCATTTAAGGTACACAAGAAGAAGAAGAGAAGAGATTGGATTTATACCCCGCCCTTTCCCTCCCCCTCCCCACAACAGACAGACACCCTGTGGGGTGGGTGGGGCTGAGAGAGCTCTGACACAAACGGCTCTTTTTCAAGGACAGCTGTGCCAGCCAGAGCTTGTGACTGACCCAAGGTCACACCAGCAGGTGCAAGTGGAGGAGTGGGGAATCAAACCCGGTTCTCCCAGATCAGAGTCCGCCTGCACTTCACCACGACGCCAAACTGGCTCTCAAAGTGTCGCCCCTCTTCTCAGACGCGTGGGGCGACCGAGGAGGGACCCCTCACAGGCGGCCGCGGCGGCACAGGGGACGAGAGAGAGAGAGGCGCGCGCACACCACCGG
>NW_015166464.1:154390-168521 GCF_001447785.1 Gekko japonicus | reverse complement strand
GGGGGGGAGGAGGAAATCTGTACGAATGCGTCCCCTTCTTTATTCCAGGCACAAATCTTTGCATAGTTTTACTCCAGACTTCTAAAACAAAATCTTTAGTCACTAGAATGTCTGGATGGCTTATGTTTTGGAGTTACTTGCGTGTCTATAATACAGGATCGTACTATAGTATGATGTCCCTGTAGCAGATTCTTGCCTTCTAACCACGCATGCAGACCAAAAAACAATGAGACATGTCTTACATTCAGCTCAGGGGGTGGGACAAGGATCACAAGAACACCTTGTCTTAAGTTCAGTTGCACAGATTTAGACTTAGAATAGGGGGCAAAGAATAAAGGGTTGATTCGATGGCTTTTGGTAAAATGTGGATTTGAAGAGAGACAAAAACCCCATCCCCCACTGGCTTTCTGTGAAGAAGTTTGAGGCATAGGGGGCAGCAAGGGAAGAGGGCAGAGTCATTTAAAGGAGCGGGAGACATTGAGGATGGCTGAGACTGATGGAACTAGAAGAGTGAAGGCTACGGACTTGTGGGATATGATGCAGGAAAACCAGCCCCTCTGTTGCAGTATCAGCCTGGTAGTTTAAGATAAGGTATAGAGAAGGAGCTGCGGTGGCTCAAGTGGTTAAGACGCTGAACTGCAGGCTGTGGAAGGTCAGTAGTTCAGCAGTTCGAGACCCGAGTTGCCGCATGACAGAGTGAGCTCCCTTCTCTGGCCCCAGCTCCTGCCAACCTAGCAGTTTGAAAGCAAGAAATTGCAAGTAGATAAATAGGGACCACTTCGGTGGGAAGGTAACAGCGTTCCGTGCGCCTTGGTGTTTAGTCATGCCGGCCACATGACCACAGAAACTTCTTCGGACAGCGCTGGCTCTTCGGCTTGGAAACGGAGATGAGCACTGCAACCCTAGAGTCGGACTCGACTGGCTTTCGAGAAAGGGAACCTTTACCTTTATAGAGAAGGAGGTTCTGAAGTACAGGTGTAGAACTGGGTGTAATCAGTGTATAGATACTAAAAGCTATTGGATTTGGTGAAAGAGAATTAAAGGGGTCTTCTTGCTAGATGCTGAGTACTTGGGTCACTGTTGCTTTGCTGCTGGCAATCTCTGTCTCTCTTGGGGTTAGAATGATGGTCGTCTGCGACTGAGCCGTCAAGGTGTGATTTTCAAAAACAGCAAAACTGGCAAAGTGGACAACATTCAGGCCTCGGAGCTGTCTGAGGGTCTCTGGCGACGAGTGGCATTGGGCCATGGGCTCAAACTGCTTACTAAGAACGGCCATGTCTACAAGTATGATGGGTTCAGGGAGACGGTAAGATTTGCTTTGGTATCACTTGGTTTCTAAGCTGGATATTGAGAGCAATCCTTAGCAAATATACACAAAAGTCCCATTTCAGTTAGTGGGCTTGCAGTGGATTCTGAGGATGGCAGCCATAATAAGAGTTGTCTTTTGGACTTCTAGACTTGGTAAGGGTGGTGGGAGCAGCTTTTGGTCAAGGTGGCTTAATTTGTCGATACCTTTTTTGGAATTTGCTATTTTCAGTATAGTCAGACTGTTCCACAGTCCAATTTCCTCATATATAAGTTACTTTTTCGTCTGGCCTTGCACTCTTTTATTAGTTTCAGAATCCTTGAAGTAGATTTCTAATTCGATGTCAAGTTGTATCTAGATCAGAGGTGTCAAACATAAGGCCCAGGGGCCGAAACTGGCCCATCCAGGGCTGTTACGTGGCCTGCAAGCAACTGGTGCACGGGAGAGAACAGGAGGCTGCTTGGGGATGGGAGGGCGGAGCCACTCCAATTGTGGCTTTAGCATGGCAGAACAACCTCATCTGCAGCAGTCCGGCAGAACCCCTTCACTTCAGGGACAGACTCACTGGTAAATTGGGAGCTACTGCAGCCACATCCATATCTCTCTACTTGGCCTGCAGCTCCGGGGATGCTGTCCCGGATGGCTTCAGGGATCAGCATTTGCTTGTGTGGGCAGTGTGCAGATGATCCTCTGTTGGGGCACGGGAGCATCTGTCCAGCAGGGCACTGCTGGGTCTCCAGTCGGCCCATGTGGGGTTTTTTCCTGCACCGCCCTCCCAGCACAGGGGGCCTTGAGGACACATCGGCTCAGAGCTTATGAGTTGCTCTCTCCAGTACCCGGCATTATGTTTTATGGCACACATGGTCCAGCCTGACAAAGTGACATTTATGTCAGATCTGGCCCTCATAATAAATGAGTTCAACACCTCTGACCTAGATAGTTGCCTCTTGTACTCAACATGTGCCATTCCTTTCTTAGCTTTGTCTTGTGTGGCTTCCCTGTATTCAAGGATTCTCCTTAGTATTGCTTTTATTTATTTATTTATTTGGATTTATATCCCACCTTCCCCGCAAGCGGGCTCAAGGCAGACTCCAACTTCCTGTCTGAAGTGCATGTCCTTTTTCATATCTGAGGTGTTGTGTCACCTTGTATTCCAGGAGCAGAGACCTTTCTCTTGTTCTGTGTGCTGTTGGGTTACTGCATTAGCTGCGTGTTCCCTCATTAAGTCCTCCTTTCCTGTAGGAATTTGACAAGCTCTCAGATTTCTTTAAGACCCACTATCATCTGGAGCTGGCTGAGAAAGATTTGTGCGTGAAAGGGTGGAATTGGGGGACAGTAAAGTTTGGAGGTAAGTCAATATTGGATAATTGGTATCCTCTGGGATGCTGGTATGTGGAATTGAAGTCTAAAGGACATAGCTAAGAGAAGAGTGAAGTTTTATCTTCACCTTGGGGAAGAATAGCTGTGAATTGTGGTAGAATGTGTGTTTTCCTGAAAAATCCTGTTACTTTTTTGCAGGGCAGCTTCTTTCCTTTGATATTGGGGAGCAGCCAGTGTTTGAAATCCCACTGAGCAATGTGTCACAGTGCACAACGGGCAAGAATGAGGTGACATTGGAGTTCCACCAGAATGATGATGCTGAGGTGTCCCTCATGGAGGTGCGCTTCTATGTGCCCCCTACTCAGGAGGATGGCGTGGACCCGGTTGAGGTCGGTACCGCCCACGTAAAAGTGACATAATAGAGAGGAAAGGAGCTATTTGCCCACATAGCGCATCTTCCGTTCCGATTCACCCCTCTCTAGGCCTTCGCTCAGAATGTGCTGTCAAAGGCAGACGTCATCCAGGCCACTGGAGATGCCATCTGCATCTTCCGAGAACTGCAGTGCTTGACGCCCCGGGGGCGCTATGATATCCGCATCTATCCCACCTTCCTTCATCTTCATGGCAAGACATTTGACTACAAGATCCCCTATACCACTGTTCTGCGGCTCTTCCTGCTTCCCCATAAAGACCAGCGCCAGATGTTCTTTGTGGTGAGGAGTGGAATTTTGGGCAATGATTTTCCTGTTGGGGTTAATCGCTATCATTCCCTTTCTCAGTATATTTCATTCATTGGCCCTCTTCCTCTTCCATTTCCTTTATGAAAAAGGCCAGTTACTTTTGTTCTATGTAAATGTCATGATCTGGGCTGTGCCACCAGAGGCCTACTAGGCCCAGGGAGCCTGGCTAGCTGTAGGTTAGGCTGGGCCTACAACTCCCAGAAGCCCCTGGGAGGTTTTGGAGCCAAAATTGACCAATAGGGAAAAAGAGGGCTGGGGAACAAAAGGGCTGGTGCCAGAGCAGAGGGCAGAGCCAGCAGGAAGGCTGCTGCAGGGGAGAGACCCTCATCCTGAGGGCAGGGTGAGTAGTGTAAGGCCACTTGAGATAGTGAGCTAGGGACAGTATATATATACAGACACGTTAGGACATTTGATTTCTTTTCACCCACTTACTATTGTTATTCTGCACCTTGTTGTTTGACCTCCTATAAAATAAACCTTTTCCTTGTTGTACTCTGCCTGGTCCTCATGCCTATTATTTGGCCAAAAGGGAGGTCCAAAGGTCTTGGGAGGGTGCTCTGGGCCTTCTCGAGGGAGCCTGGAACCAGAGTGGTGGCAGCGTGAGGTGACACCCCACCTGAGTCATGACAGTAAACTAATTTGAAAAACAGAAATAGTGATTTATCCATGTCGTACAACATTCTTGGTGGCTGAGTATAGCAGGGGAGGGAAAGAATCTAGAAGTGGTGCTGAACACATATCCCCCTGTTGTTCTAGGTAATATTGTTTCAGGAGTAGTTGTCCACTCAGCTGTCCCTGGTCCATTCCTATTACCTGCCTGCAGCCCCTCTCCCATGCAAACATTGAATGTATGTAGCGAACTGGACTGCTGTCTCAGTACTGTCGAGGTGACTGATCTCACAGCTCTTTTCATGATTTCTGTAGCTTTATCAGATGGGTGGGGGAGAACATAGCCGGTCCCCTTAGAAGGGCAGCAGAATGGTCTGGTAGTGTCGTATCTATACCAGGCTGCACACGCAGATGAGTTGTTTTTCCCTTGGCTGTTTGCTCTTAACGTAGAAGAGAAGCAGAATTTACATATGTAACTTGCCGTGGTCTGATGTTCTCTGGAGGAGCGGAGCGTATTAATGTGGCTGGGCAGGGCCCTGTGAAAATGGCCCTTGTGGATATAATCAGCTAATTATAATTATCTCTGCTTCCTTCCAGATCAGCTTAGACCCTCCTATAAAGCAAGGGCAAACTCGCTATCACTTTCTTATCCTCCTCTTCTCCAAAGATGAGGACATCTCCTTGACCCTCAACATGAATGAGTGAGTACCCATCACTGTATTATGTATCTTAGTCACCGACTCACAGCCAGGACATCTTCTGCTGACTGTTTCCAGTTTTCATAATACTTAGCATTTTGGAGTCTGCCTGTGTCTTGACTTGTATTTTCTTTGCTGTAGGGATGAAGTAGAGAAGCGTTTTGAGGGACGGCTCACCAAGAATATGTCGGGGTCACTGTACGAGATGGTTAGCCGTGTAATGAAAGCTCTTGTCAACCGCAAGATCACAGTGCCTGGCAACTTCCAGGGGTGAGGCATGCCCGCAGGCAAGGAAAGAGCTGATAAACCTCCTGCTTTTGTCATCTGCGTGGGGGACTGTAGGAAAAGAGGGGAGAGGGTCTAAAATTTATTTTTCATTGAGAATACCAACCAAAAGGCTGTTATTTATTTATGTATTTATTTATTAGATTTGTATCCCGCCCTCCCCGAATGGGCTCAGGGCGGCTGACAACAGAGGCAAATGCCATAACAAACAGTTAAAACAGCATAAAAACAATCAGTAAATAAAGTGCGGTGCTCTAGATGCTAAATCTTATTACTCCAAGATGGGTTCCATTTATCAACCTAGCCTGACAACGTAAGTTCTTCGGTTGTCTAGGCGTCTTCCCAGGGCCGGTTCACTGGTACGTCTAATCCACCATCAAAGATGGTCACACGGTGGTAGCACAGTAACGGCGGCGGCTCCTATGCAAAGGCCTGGCGGAAGAGCTCCGTCTTACAGGCCCAGCGGAACTGTGCCAAGTCCCGCAGTGGGGAAGGCGGTCCCTTAGGTACGCTGGACCCTGGCCATCAGATGGCTGTTAGGATGGACGGTGAAGTTGTAAGAATTCTTACATTTGTGTCTACCAGCCAATGTTCTATCCCAGTTGCAAAGAGCTGGAGCGAACGCCTAGCAACCAATAGTGCTGGGTAGATCAGTGTGGTTTGTGGTGATGGGCTGTGAGTGAAAATTGCTGTTTTGTGATCGCACTAGATGTTAGCATGATCACTCTCTTCCTGTACAGGCATTCTGGAGCACAGTGCATCACTTGTTCTTACAAGGCCAGTTCAGGGCTCCTGTACCCTTTGGAGCGTGGCTTCATCTATGTACACAAGCCGCCTGTGCACATCCGTTTTGATGAGATCTCTTTTGTGAACTTTGCCCGTGGAACCACCACGACACGCTCCTTTGACTTTGAGATAGAAACAAAGCAGGGGACACAGTACACCTTCAGCAGCATAGAAAGGTGAGTGAATGTGTGTGACCCAACGGAATCGTTGACGTAGTTGCAAATGAACACAAGCCTCTTCCCATCAATCACGTCGTTGAATGGAGTATGTCTTCCATTGTGGATGAATTGCTTGCCACCATTAAGTCTCTTTCATTCCAAAAGACATCTCTTTACTGCCTGTCTGCTACTTGTGACCCACCATGTCTAGATTTTTCATACAAGGTCCCTGTCTTGTTCTGATCTTCTAGAGTATCACGGCCTTTCTATGGGGTTGGGGGCAAACTGAATCTATTTTTCCCTGAGAGCAGCGACGCCATTAAATCTCTGCTGTGTGGTCTAGACCTGTCACTTTCCACGCCTGGTCACTGGGTCTGTGGGACTTGCCATAGAATGGCAGATGTTAACATCATTTACTTTCTTGCAGAGAGGAATATGGCAAACTCTTTGATTTTGTGAATGCCAAGAAGCTGAACATCAAGAACCGAGGACTCAAGGAGGTACCTGTTTCAGGGGGTTGGGCAAAGCAGAGGACAGGGAAAGGCAGCTGCTGTCCATTCCTGTTCTTGACCTGCTTGGGTGGGATGGGTTTTCTCTTTCTCTCCAGAGCTTTCTCCCTTCTCAATTTCTGTTCTTTCCTTGTAGAAGAAAAAGGTCTGTGAGATTGTCCCCTCCTCCTGTTGGTTCAGGTCTCCTCCTCTGCATGGCTGTGGTGAAAATTCCTAATCACCATAGTGTAACCTTGCATGAACCACAGAGAAGAGGCAGTAGCCTGCTTTGCTCAGGGAGTGGCTTCCACCTAATCCACTTTTAAGTCACCAGCATGGTTTCTTCCCCATCGTCGGGGTGGTGGTGGTGGTTAAGGTGTATTCCAGTGGACTGTGGAGGCAGCATGTGATGTGCTACGTTTTTGGGGGATTTATGCTCATTGTGTGTGTGTGTATGCACATACATGAGAAACCCTTCCAGTGTAATATGTATGCCCAGGGGCATGCTGGGAGTTGTAGTTTTAGAATATCGGCATGCCCAGGAGATGGAAAATATTGTGAGATTTTATCTGCTTGTGGAATAGAGGAGACTTGCACCAGCTCCTGTGGCATCCCTTGTATGTGTTTCTAGGGCATGAATAAGAACTATGATGAGTATGCTGGCTCTGATGAGGACTCACATGATGCCTACTTGGAACGTATGAAGGAGGAAGGCAAGATCCGTGAGGAGAATGCAAATGATAGCAGTGAAGATTCCGGAGAAGAGACCGGTGAGCCATTTCCCCCCATCTTGGGGGTATAGAAGCTGGCCTTGGCTACAGTGGGGGGGGGGGAAGGGGAGGTCATTTCCCATTTCTATCTGTGGTGTTTCTTTTTTCCAGATGAATCCTTCAATCCCGTGGAGGAGGAAGAGGATGTGGCAGAAGAGTAAGTAGGATGTTTGGTCTGGGATACCTAAAATTTTGCTAGATCAGGATGGGTACCCGTGTTAGTCTGTCTGTAGCGCTAAAAAAGCGTGGCCGGGGTGTCAGCGTGCAGGAGAGTCACTGCTCAAGGGCAGGGTAGGAGCTTCTGTGAGTCTCTGCTCCCTTGAGCCAGTGACTCTCCCCGGCCACAAATCTTGTTAGTCTTTAAGGTGCTGTTGAGTGGAAATGTGGTGGCTGCCATGCAGGAGTGAAGCAGTGCCACTCATTCCAGGGCTCAGGTTGTTTTTTCAGTAGTCCTGGGGAATGCTTTTGGAAAGAGCCATTTTAGAGGCAAGGTTTGGGACTGAAGTTACCTGTTCTCGCAGTGCAGTCTGGGTATTCTGACCAGGTCATCTGGGCCTTTTAAATGTGTCCGAAACTGGTCAAAGAGTGTGGAAGCAAGCAAATCACATAATTGTGAGGCTGCTCAATAGGGAAGTCATGTGTCCTATATATCTTTTTTACAGTGAATATAATAATAGGGGGTACTAACAGTTGAACTTGATTGCCAGAGTCCTGGGAGAATTAAGAGGGTGAAACCATGAACCTGGAACACAGGCTACCAAAATGATGGTGGGAAAAGAACTAATCTTATAGTTAAGGTGTCACTTTGAGACTGACTTCTGTGTGTCTTGTCTTCATCTGTAAAATACACTTGTATTAGGCCAATATTGTCTGGTGAGGATTCAGGGTTGAATGCTGCCATATTGTTGCATTGGTAGCCACACTCTTCCAGCACAAGTCATTGGATGAATGCATTGGCGCTGATGGATTGAAATAGTAGGACCCACAAACTTTCTTTAGGAAAATACTGCATCATTTAATCCCAAGAATGGTTTCACTTAAACACCTGGAGAATAATTGGCACGTGGGGGAGACAAGAATGACAGTGAACTTATTCTACCTAGAACAGACATGATCTTTTGCATATCTGAGAGGGTGGTCTGGTCTCTGGCTTGAATGTGTATATGGGATACTGGAAGGATACAGAGGACAAGAGCCAGCCGTTGTTCATCATAGTACACACTGCTCTATGCCTTTATGCAACATTTCAGCATACTGCTTACCTGGTGCTTGTAAATTAATGTTATTTCACTTCTTCTGGTCTATGAGTATATCCATTCATGGTTTGTGCTTTCGATTAATGATTCTATGGTATAAAGATCCACCCTGAAATTGATGGGAGTTGTAGAGCAAGTACTGGGAAAATGTTTGAGAGAGATGCTCCTACTACAACTTTGTGTCTGTTGATGTGTATATACCACTTGGTTGGTTAATGGACATGTCAAACTGAACGTAGCTTTTCCGTGTGACCTTTCTTTGTGATAGGTTTGACAGCAATGCTTCAGCCAGCTCATCTAGCAATGAAGGAGATAGTGATGAGAAGAAGAAACCGGCCAAAAAAGCCAAAATTGTCAAAGAACGCAAGCCCCGCAAGAAGCAGTCTGAGGTGAGAACAGCCAGGATGTGGAGCTTGTCTGATTCTGACTACAACTAGGAAAAGCATTCTTGTAGACTAGCTTACTGCAGTGTGTACTCTACATGGAGCACTTCAGTTGGTGCAGAATGCAGCAGCCAGGTTATTGACTGGAGTCCATATCATTCCAGCCTTGACCTTTCTACCCTGGCTCCCAGTCTGTTTCCAGGCATAATTCAAGGTGCTGCTGTTGACCTTTAAAGCCCTATATGACTTGAGACCAGCATATTGGAAGGACTGCTTACACCTTTACAAGCCTAGCTGACTGCTACAGTCATCCTTTGCGGCCTGCTTCAGGTGCCTCCACCTGCGATTAGATGGCTGAACACCTGGGAGAGGGCCTCCTTCTCAGTTGCAGCACTAAAACTCTGGAACTCCCTCCTCAGGCAGACTTGCCTGTCTCCTTCTGTTGCCATCGTCTACCAGCTGGTGAAGGCTTTTTTGTTTTGTTAGATGTTTCCTCCATGACCTCTGCTTCCTGCCCTATGTTTTAGTTATTGTTTTTCCATGTGTAATTTAGCTTTGGTTTTAGTTGTAAAAATATACTTTTTATTTGATTTTGAAGTTTTTTTAAAGATACGTTCTTATTGCCTATGTTTTTATGCTGTTAGCTCCCTTGGTGGCTCTGATGAGGTTAGAAAGGCAGGATATAAATCTTGTAAACAAATAATAATTCAACTCTTTGGCTTATTCTGGGCACAAGAGAGGATTCTTGGGGCTTGCCTTTAGGAGTGGGAGTGCCAGTGAGAAGGCAGTCTAGTCTAGTATTACATGCTGCTTAAACGAGGTACCTTTGCTAAATTATGACATGTAAGGAACTGCTTAAAACTGGAAATGCTTATTTCTGTTCATTCTGCATACAGTCATTTTTGTGTTCAGTGCTAGTATGGTTTAGTCAACTGGGGATATTTCCACTGCTTAGACTTTCAAAAAATGTTTTACATGCTCTCAGCTGTCTTCATATAGTTAAGATTTCATTGGTCCTTGGCAGCCCATAATGTGTAACGTTCCTTTCTTAGTTGCTCACTTTTCCTTGATATGGAAACGTTTTGTGGTATTAGCATGGTCTCCCTGGACTATTTTTTAAAAAATTCTTTTGCATTTAGACAGTACTTCTAACCATTACTTTTGATTATGGAGCATCCAGGGGTCTTTTCGTAGAAAAAGAGCTGCAGGAGCTCATTAGCATATGATATGCTAATGAGCCAGTAGGTGATTAGCATATGCCACGCCCCCTGACATCATCTGAAGAGGAAGCAAAAGGGGGGGAGGCATCTTCAAAAGCCTCCCCTGCCCTTCCCCAACTGGCTTAGGGGGGGGAGCAAAGAGAGAAGGGGTTTAAAGTTTAAACCCCTTCTCACTAGAGTTGGGCCACAGAAGGAGGAAAGAGGGAAGGAAAGAGAGAGTGTAGAGAGAAAGAAGGAAGGAAAGAAAGAGAAGGAAGGAAGGAAAGAGGTAAAGAAAGAGAAGGAAAGAAGGCTGGAAAGAAAGAGAAGGGAAGGAGGGAATGAGGGAAAGGAGGGAAAAAGAGAAGGCGAGAAAGAAAGAGAAGGGGAGGAGGAGGAAAAGGAGAGGAAAGGAGGGAATGAAAGAAAGAGAAGGAAAGGAGGAAAAGAGGAAGAGAAGGGGAAGAGAAAGAAAAGGAGGGAAAGATGGCAAAGAGATGGAGAGAGGGAGGCTCTACCACCCCCCCACCCCCACGGATCCCTTACTTACAGCTTTGGCGGGGGGTGGGGGAGCCGGCAGCGGGGCTCTCCGGGCGTCTCCCAAGCCGCAGCACTTTCAGTGCAAGGAGCTGGGGGCGGGGCTTGCTGCTGCCACCATTTGTCTGGGCTCCTGGGCTGCCAGAGCGGTGCTCCGGCACGCTCCGGCCCCAAAAGACCCCTGGGAGCATCTCTCTTCAAAGCAATGGTTAGAAATGATAGTTGAAGTGATTCCAGGGACACTTGTCAAAGTTTTATTTTTACTTTTATAGCATACTGCTGTGAGACAGGGTGTATTCCGCTACCCTGGAACCTTCAAGGTAGTGATGAAGAATTATAAGAGGAGGTGCTGTGGCATGGGGGGGTGGGACACCCCCTCTCCCTTGAAGGCTAAATATGCCAGTTCTCAGTTGGCCGGCGGGCTGTGTGTACTTGCACTCGTGCCATCCCTCTTTGCTCATCCGTGTCCCCTCTTCCCCTTTTCCCTCTACACTCAGAACTGGGGACAACCGGCCATGTGGTGCTCTCCCAAGTACCTTGAAAGGCTTCTGAACTTCCTTCATCATCCCTCTCTTAAAGCAGCCAAAAAAGCTGTCCCAGAATTTGGGACAGGCCCAGAAACAACTTCCAAAGTAGTTTGAGGAGCTGATGCTAGAAAAAAAGGCAAATTGATGTAGTGTAATGGGGTATGGGTGGTAAATCTCGTTTTTATTGGAAGGTGGCTTCAATTATATTTTCTTCTCTTCCCCTTCTCAATAGAGCAAGAAAGGCAAAGACCCCAATGCCCCGAAGAGACCTTTGTCTGCATACATGTTGTGGCTCAACGCCAACCGTGAGAAGATCAGGTCCGATTGTCCAGGCATGAGTGTCACTGACGTGTCCAAGAAGGCTGGAGAACTCTGGAAAGGGATGTCAAAGGAGAAGAAGGAGGTACGTAGGGAGGAGACGGCTGGCCACGGTCGCCCGTGCAATAGGGATGGTGGGTGGATACATTTTCTGAGAAATTGTTTGATGAAGGTGTTGTGTAGCTTGTGGTACATAAATTCTGTGCACTTATACAAACTTGCAGAATTGGAAATCTTTTACCACGGACTCTGGGATGGGATCAAGGAGGAATGCTGTAGGGCAGAGAAAAGGCTAAAGCATTTGAGGCTTTTAGTTTAGATCAAGGGACAATACAAAATGTATTGATGTACGTCTGGAGAGGAGGGAATCAAGGGAAGCTTTTCCCCTCTCTCAATACCAGCAAAGTCATCTAGTAGAACTGAGCGGCGGCCGATTAATGGCAGAGAGAGAAAATGTTTTACACAGCTGCAAATAACTTGTGGAGTTCACCGCCAAAAAATGTAATGATGGCTACATTTCAGGTGACTTTAAAATAGTGCTGATTCATCAAGGCCCAAATGACATGTTGGCTAAATGGCATCCACTGGTTCAGAAGCAGTTTGTCTGAGTACCATTTACTGTTGTTTTTGTAACGAAATGGCTGCCAGGCAGAGGTGGCAGGTTACCTTAAAATGGCCGCCAGTCGGGTAGTCCTCTGGAGGGGGGAGGTGCTCCATAGGAAACAGTGGGGCCGCCATACCTCCCGGCCCACATTTCCCAGCAGCTTTAGGGAGAAAGAGTGGGCAAGTAGGGACCCACCCCGGGGGCGGAGCCAGGCGGATAAAGGCTTTGGCCCTCCAGGAGGGAGGCTTTTAGTCTCAGCCTGAGTCTTGGCCTCCGGCAGCTTCAAGGGGCGTGTGCAGGTGGGACTCCTGCTACCAGAGGCTCCGTGGTCAGTCCAGGCCGCTATAGATCGTGGTGGACAGCCAGGAGGCCTAGCAGTATTGGTGACTAGTCCAGAGGAGGGCTGGAGTTTCTCTGCGACCCAGAGGAGTGGGGGAAGCAAATCCCATCCTGAGGCCACCCAGCCTTAGAGGTAGAGAGGGTGTGTGTGTGTGTGTCGGGGACAGAGGGATTGCCGTTTAGATCGTGTTTATTTCCTGCCCAGGTTGAGTTGATGTGCCTGTGTTTATTTTCTGTGCCTAACTTGTACATAGTTTAAACAAATCTTCTTTTTGAAATTATAAAGCCTGGTCGTGCCTTGACCACATAGTCCTCCCCGGTCAGCACGTTACCAGGGAACTCAAATGGGCCCAAATCAGAGGGGTTCCCAACTCTCTAGGGGGTGCCCAAAGATCAAAGTACCCACTTTCCTGGGTTGGGGAATCAGCCAGAGGGGGGTCTCACTGTGTCCCTCTAGGAAGGCGGTGTCAGTCCAGTGAGTGGTGGCAGCGACAGAGGAAGGAAATGGCCCCACCAGGCAGGGTGGGCAGGCAAAAACAGGGCCTTGCGAGCCACAGAACAGCTGTTCAGCCTCCCAGGGCTGAGGGCGGGTCCCCGTTATGCCACGGTTTTCATGCCAATCCGGTGGAAGTATCAGGCTGACCCCCTGTGGGGGAAACAGGATGCTGGACCAAGTGGACCTTCAGCCTGTCCCAACACAGTTCTCGTGATTCTGTCTGTATTTAAGGCATCCATACCTACCACTAGACAAAGAGGTTTTCTGTGCGTGTGCCCTAATAACTTTCTGAGAATTAATAACCCCATGTCACTAAATCCATCCCATCCACGGGAAGATCTTTTCACTGTGTGTATAAGGGCTGAAAAATAATTTTAAAAAATCTATGTTGGTGTATCCTGAATTTCCAGATCTCCATATAGATGCCTGGTTCTGGCCCTAGTGTTAGGAATGGTGTCCACAATCATCTCTTGCAGTCTGTATGTTGAATGCTGAGTGGAAATGACTGTTTGTAGGAATGGGAGCGCAAAGCTGAAGATGCCAAGAGGGATTACGAGAAGGCCATGAAGGACTACAGCGAAGGGGGCAAGTCAGACAGTTTCAAAACGTGAGTAGCAGGGTCTTCCCAGGGTAATAAACTCTCACGAATGGGAAGGAAAATCAAACTACTTTCTTTCTTTCTTTCTTTCGGCGGGGGATCACTTTCCTTCCTCTCCATGGTCTCTCTCATTATGGCTTTTGGCTGCTCTGCCATTTCAGCATCTTGTGTACTTTGCTCATTTGCAGGGAGAAATCAAAGAAGAAAAAGAAGCCTGAAAAGCCAGGGAAAGGCAAACCAGAGAAGAAAACCACACCTGCAAAGTCTTCTTCTGCCAGCAAGAGTGCCCCCAAGCCACTAGGCGAGAGCTTCAAGAGTAAGGAGTTTGTGTCCAGTGATGAGAGCTCTTCAGGCGAGGACAAGAAGGAGGTGGGTGCTCTGGGGGCAGTGGGCTGGAGGAAGAGAAGCGTGTGTGTGTGTGTGTGTGTGCCGTTCTGGTCAGAACCCTTTGACCTCTCTTCGTTGCTATGGAGGAGTTCCCTGACATGGGACTGGCGTTCCATTCACCAGGTGTGTGATCTCTGAAAGCTGTAGGCCGGCCTTCTGTTCGGCAGGCACTAAGTTACCTCCCCCTTCAGCTTTAGCTGCTGTGTACATTGGAGATAAACTATTTCTTTGTGTGCTGGATATTTACAGTGTTTGGGGATCCACGGAATTCAGAGTGACTCAAGAGAAGTGTGGTATTGTAGGGAGGCAATATTGGGATAGGGAAAG
>NW_015166464.1:150945-154378 GCF_001447785.1 Gekko japonicus | reverse complement strand
ATGGACCCGGGAGTGGTGGAAGAAATTCTGTAATATGCAGAAGGCGCTTCCACTTTCAACTGGAAAGACCTGCCCAAAGTCCCTGTGGGAATATTATTGTATATATCTATGATCTTGCCATGCTCTTCAATTGTGAAGGCTAGAAACTTGGTGTTTTAAAAATTCAGGATAAGGCCAGTATCTCTTGTCTGTCTTTTTCATTTGAAAATGTTCTATTCTGGTACCATTTTCTAAAAACCTTTCTTGAGGTTTTCTTTCCCAAACTGCCTTATACTGAATCAGACCCTTAGGCTCCATCAAAGTCAGTCTTGTCTACCCAGATTAACAGCCGCTCTCCAGGGTCTCAGGTGGAGGAGGTCTTTCACATCACCCTACTCCCAGACCTTTTAACTGGAGATCTCAGAGGTTGAACTTGGGACCTTCTGCTTGCCAAGCAGGTGCTCTACCACTGAGCCACAGCCCCCACAACTCACAATCTCTCCTTGCCAATGGATGGACCATGTTGATTTCAGCTGTGCTGCTGTCCCTAGTGAGCGGGCAGAGTCCTAGTGCAGTAAAACAGTTGGAACATGACAATATTTCCCAGATCTTGCCCCCATAATGCCGCTTAAACATCCTGTTGGCTTCTGACCCAGAATTTAATTCATCTGGTCCCAGTGGTACCTCGCTCCCATTTCCTGAGTTGATTCAGTTAGCGTAGACCCTTTTAAGGCTTGTAGTTAATCCTGAATGTGTTTCTGCTCCTTAACAATCTGTGTTTTTCTCCCCCCGCCCCTCTCCAGGATTCTGAGGAGGAGGAGATCGCGAGCACTCCACCTAGTTCAGCAGAGTCTGCATCGGGCTCAGATTAGCAAAAGAGATGTGCACCCCCCCCCCCCCCCCCCCCCCTCCCTTTCGTAGGTGGTGTGATTGCCGTGTGGCCCCCCTGAGGCTGGCCGGGCGCTTTTGCCCAGGCACGGAGACGGGAGGACTGGCATCCTGGGCAAGTGCCGACCACGCTCCCCAGGCCTGCCCAGGCTGTTCCCTCTTCCTGCAAATGGCCGTCCGGACGGGGGACTCCCTCTGAGGAGAGACGGTGGTTCTGCTGCCCTCGGCGTGCTGCCTCCGGTGGGTGGCCTTGAGGCGGCTGGGGGGCACTCTAGGCAGAGCCCGTTTCACTTTGTGGGTCTGTTTTTTCTAAGAAAAAAAATCTCTTTGCATTTCTGTTTTATTGTGGCTAACGGATTTAATAAAAATAAAATGACTTTGGATGGGATTTATTCTTGTGTGATTCAACATATTGGCTGCACCCATGAGCCTGCGCCTTCCAGCACCAAGCTGCACAGGGAAGAGAGAGCAGCCGGTTTTTCTGCCACAGGGAAAGACCCTTCTCTCTCGCTCCCTCCCCTCCTCCCGGGCAAGGGTGGGTGGGGTGGGGGTTGTTTCCCCCCCCCCCCCCCCCGGGTACTTGTATGGGAGCCCTACCTTCTTCGCTGTGCGAGCGCCCATTAGCAGCAGCGGCACTAATTGTGTGGAAAGAGCTGTTGTGCACTGCTGGGACTCGGCTAATGCAGGCAAGCAGTCAATAGTGACGAGGTCTGGTGGGGCCAGCGCAGGAGGCTCCGGCAGCAGTCATGGCTGCTTTAAGCATGGCTAACATGGACACCTGGGACTCTTGGTTCCTGAGCTTTCCCATAGCAGCCATTGCTACCCTAGAAAGTGTGGGGAGCTTCTTCTGTACTTTGCCTTTGCCGAGCCATGGCAACATTCCTCAAAGGGGAAAGACGTGTGCAACTGGTTTCCTCTTTCCTAGCATCAGAACAGCACCCCAACAGGTCTGTTATGTCTCTGTAGATGCTTGAGAGAATGGTATTGACTTGGGCAGGCCTTGAATGCTGAAAGCTTGTCTTTTGACAGGGACATTTCTGCAGTTGGCTGTCTGGAGAGTCAGTCATTTTATAGATGGAAGGGGCTGAAACGTCTCGTTGGGCCATGGCTCCGGTCGCAGAATTCACCCGCCCCTTGGCAGAGAACGACACAATTGCTTTGCTTCCCCATCAAGTCACAGCTGACTTATGGTGACCCCGCCTCATGGGGATTTCCGGACAAGAGCAAGACAAAGGTCTGTCCTGCCTACCTCTCTCTCGGCATTTTGTCCACTAATAGGGGCCAGACCGACCACACTGGAAAAACCCAAGCAGAGCATGGGTTGCTCTATCCATATCAGGGTGATCCTCCCTGTCTTGTATTCTTGGGAATAAGGGAGACTGGAGAGGGGCCCCCATTGGGTGCTACTAACTTCACACACCCCTGTGTGTAAAGGCCGGAGGATACCAAACCAAGATCCATCACCCATCCTCTACCCCATCCGTCGTCAGCTGATGAGGCTTCATTTTATCATTTTCGCAGTTATTTTTACTTTTGGAAGTGGAATAGCTAGAACTGCGAGTTATACTAATTGTGTACTAACAGGTGGTAATGAAGATGGTATGACACTTGCTGTTTGTATTCATGGAAAGATTGGAAATAACTCTTCATACTTACCTGTTTTATATACGGTAGGTGTATTCATCCAACAATCTTTCCTGATTAGTCCGTTCAAATAATTTAATCTTCAATTTGCATTTGTATATTTCAGACTATTATAATTCACACAGGGAAAACAATAGGTATATAGTTTTTTAAAAAATAAGTGTTCAAAGTGTTCCACATAGTTCCAGTAATTCTTGAAGTAGTCCTATAAGGAAGACCAGTATGCTATCACAATCAGTTCCCTTAATGCATATTGCAACATAAGTTTAGAAAAAGGCATTATCAATCTTGATTTTGAAGGCTGCACACTGTGTAGCTTTTGTGTCTCTCGAGCACCTCGTGTTGCCACAGGGTAGCTCAGCTTATCACACAGCCTGAGCAATATTTGAATTTTGAAAATTTCTTGCATGAGCCAGAACTGAACTCACTGACACCTTTATTTTTTATGTTATATACTTTATTAAAATATAAGACTCTAGATTAACAGATAACAAGCAACAGTAACATAGATATATACAGTTTGATCAGAGATTACAATATGTAAAACCTTATAAATATATGGTGGATATTCTATAGGGAAAATACACTATATTAATAGTACAATTTCAACACTGTTCTATATAATGTATAAAACATATCTTCCTTATATATAAAAGCCGAATGATGGTGGCACTTCTCTAGAACATTCCACACGCTCCGGAATTGGTTGGCGCCCTGGTGTGTCACTCAGAATCTGTCCCTATCTACTGGCTGCATTGCTTGAGTCTCGCCTCCAACATTCTAAACAGTTTGCTGTTCCTCCCCCCCCCATAGCCACAGAGGTTATTTGCATATGCAGCCTCATTGGCCTTTGCCTCAGAACACAGAGGTTGTTTGCATATGCCACTTGATTGGCTTTTGCCTCTAACATTCTAACAGTTTG
>NW_015166464.1:144471-150641 GCF_001447785.1 Gekko japonicus | reverse complement strand
AACCATAGACTCCACCCTCCAAACCAACCATTCCCTTCTGGGGAACCATCGTTGCCAATCTCTAGGTAAGGACTAGAGATCACTCAAAATTACAACTGTTCTCTATGTAGCAGAGATCAGTTCCTCTGGAGAAAATGGTGGACTCTCATTATACCCTGCTGAAGTCGCCACAGCAAATTGACACTGAGTGTCCAAGACCGGGGCACCCACCCAGAGACTCTTTCTAGAGCTCGTTGTATTTATTTCCACAACGGGCCTTTTTCCTAGTGTGTGTGTGTGTATTGCTTGAATAATTCCAGCCACCACTCAACCCATAGCCGGTTTGATTTGCTCCTAACCAGTATGTGCCGGTGGCCCTTAAAGGTTTTAATGCCAAATTAGCTGCTCAATTATTCTACGGAGTACCAATCTGGATTGAAGCCTTAAAAGAGGACTTGGAAAGAATTCAGTCCAGATTTTTCGCGGAAAATTCTTGGACTTCCCTCTAGTGTTCCTTATGGAGCTTTATGTTTAGAAACCAACCAAAGGCTTCTATCGACCAGAGCATGGCTGATAACTCAGTTCTGGCTTAAACTTCATTTCCATGCTAAAGCTAAAAGTATTATTATTCACATGCTAACTGAGTCCCATCTGTCTCCATGGCTTAGATATGTAGAGGAGAAACTCTCTACAATGGGAATATCCCTGGATTATTTAGCCCCCTTTTCAGATAACAAGCCTATGCTACCATTAAACAAAGATTTCTCGACATCGAAAGGCGAGAACTTACGGAATGTGCAGCAGCCAGCAGATGCTCCCCAAGTAGGCTGGGAGCTTTTGACACAGGCTCTACTGCAAAATATCTGTTTAGTTTAATAGCCCCACATCATCGCAGAGCATACATGCTTGCACGCTTTAACGTTCTGCCATTGGAGGTGCTTTTAGGGAGGTACTGCCAGATACCATATGTAGACAGACTTTGTCCTTGCTCTCTAAAAGATACAGAATCCACTACACACACCATACTTCATTGCCCCCTTTATAGGGACATTCGATCCCGTTTTATTACTCCATTTCTAGAGGGTAAGAGCTGGCACTCTGATGACAGAATTGTTCACTTCTTCTGTTTAATCCTAATTGCGAAATAATGGAGGTTGTTGCAAAATTCTTATATTATGCAATCAGAAGATGAGGCTTAAATAGCCAAGTGTAAGTGACTGATGCATCTTAGTATTTTGTTGTATTTCCATGATGTTTTGTGCTTTCAATGCCAATAAAGGTTTTGTATGTGTGACAATTTGCTGCTAATATTCAACTTTGATTTTGCGGTCGCTAAATACTGTTGTAGAAAAGAGTAAGAGTCCAGTAGCACCTCAAAAGACTAATAAAATTTGTGGCAGGGTGTGAGCTTTTGTGAGTCACTGCTCACTTATGAAAACTCCTCCCCTTCCACTATTTATTTATTTAATTAATTTATATCCCGCCCTCCCTACCAAGGCTTTGTCTTTAAGGTGTGACTGGACTCTTATCAGTCTCGTAGCCAGGGTTTTCTTGTGGGGCACCAGGGGTGCTAATTAATGCACCTGGGGCACATATCTCCCTGCCTCCCCCGGTGTCACTCATGCAGCAGCATGCCAGGTTCAATAGAGCAGTTGCAGTCCACAACGATTCATAAGAATAGATTGCTTTATTACAAGTCACTATTGATACACTTTCATGGTCATTGTCAGGAATGAAACTTAAAGCCAAGCAGGTACAGATATAGACAGTTCAGATAAAAAGGGTTAGCCAATGAATACAGTCAGGAATTCCAGCGGGAGAAAACCAAGGCAGGAGATAGCCTCAGCTGTTTGGTTCACACTAGCCAGATTGGGAACGGCCCCATCAACAATTCTCACAGTCTTATCTACTAAAAAGGCAGCAAAACATTCCAAGGTCAAAATAAGAATCAAAACGCACAGGGAGGATGAGAACAGAGATGCAGTTGGCATTGCAATCCTCAAATTGTGCCCACAAGGCCTGCCTAAAATCGTCCACGCTCCTCAGCTCCTGGCCATCCCGGTTGTAGATGCTGACATACCATGCCGCCGCTCCACCGCGTAACCGGGATGCAATATGGTCCACCCAGCCCTCTTCGTTCGGAAATAAGTGGCCACAGTTTGTCATGAATTTCAGAGTCCTTACCACGAACAAAGGGAGGGCTTCCGGGTCTCCATCAAATGTCACATTCAATGGCTTCTTTGGGCGATACAGCTCTTCCCCCCCCCCCGTCCTCTGGACCCAGGGGGGCCTGGGGGCCGCCGCTCCACCGCGTAACCGGGATGCAATATGGTCCACCCAGCCCTCTTCGTTCGGAAATAAGTGGCCACAGTTTGTCATGAATTTCAGAGTCCTTACCACGAACAAAGGGAGGGCTTCCGGGTCTCCATCAAATGTCACATTCAATGGCTTCTTTGGGCGATACAGCTCTTCCCCCCCCCCCGTCATCTGGACCAGGGGGAGCCTGGGGAACGGGCAACAGCTGACCCCGGAGCCCAAGCGGCTGTCCAGGCGGTTGGGGTGGAGCTGGCACCACTATCCGTTGGGTTAGCTCCTGGTGCACGGTGTCCGCCACTATTTCGGGCACCAAGCGCATCGTGTCCTCCACCATTTGGACAACCATGTCGGTCTCGCTCCAGAAGCTCCAACCAGCGTTCCACGAACTCCTTCCAGCTCGGGTTGGGCTCAGCCTCTTCTTCACCCACTGGTTCTAGCGCATTCCGACACCTTTTGAAACAGCTGCCACGCTGGGCTCCCCCAGTGAGCCACCACCTCTGGTGAGTAGTCACCGGAGCGACAGGCTCCTCATCTCCACTCATCTTTTCCTGAGAGATACGGGTCGAGGGGTATGCGAGATTCCTGACAAAATGTCAGGTTCAATAGAGCAGTTGCAGTCCACAACGATTCATAAGAATAGATTGCTTTATTACAAGTCACTATTGCTACACGTTCATGGTCATTGTTAGGAATGAAACTCAAAGCCAAGCATGTACAGATATAGACAGTTCAGATAAAAAGGGTTAGCCAATGAATACAGTTTGCACTCAGCAGGCATTTGAGTGGGAGAAAATCAAGGCGGGAGAGAGCCTTTAGCCGTTTGGTTCACACCAGCCAGATTGGGAACGGCCCCATCAACAGTTCTCACAGTCTTATCTACTACAAAGGCAGCAAAACATTCCAAGGTCAAAAGAAGTATCAAAGCGCACAGGGAGGATGAGAACACGGGGGTTGGTCCCCCCCCCCCATCATACAGCAGGCAGGTTACACAGAGCATACCCAGAATACAAATGGCAGTTTACTGACACAGCAGCTCCAGCCTCCATCTATCCACTCACTGTCCTTCCCTGCCTGGCCCCAGACACACCGCCCGGCCCTAACCAGGAAGCCGGACCGGACCGTTTCTTTGGGGGCACGTGAGGATGACATGACATGACCCTGGGCGACTGGCGGGCAGGTGGGTCTGCACCCCGGGCATGGTCCCCTCCACCTTTTGCCTTCCCTCCTTTCTCCTTCGCTGAGCCTCGGAGGCTCCGCTTCCCTTTGGGCTCACCAGCCTCCCAGCCGGCCATCTCTGGAGCCTTCTGCTCCACTCCCCCTCCCTCCTCCAAGGCTCTGTTGCGCTTTCCCTCACCTCATCTGGCTTCTGGAAGACATCAGCGCCCGAGGAAGGAATCCGTGATGCCAGCGGCAGAGCATCGCCACAGAATGGAATTATTCGAACGAAAGGGTTGGCAGAGATTGGGGTGTGGGGCTCTGAAGGTCTGATAGGGGGCTGAGCCCCTAAAGCCCCACTGCTGGCCACGACCCTGACTATGACTCTTTTCTACAGCTGCAGAAAGACTAACACGGGTACCGATCTTGATCTAAATACTGCTGTTGGCTTTCTCCTATACATTGCACTCTGGCATTTTAACCCTTCTAGAAATCTGAACATCAGATTCAGGATGGTTATTATCAGTGAAATAAAAATTGCCCTCTCCCCCCCCCCAACCAAGAATCACATTTGTTGTTCTTGACCTGGTTTGTAGCCAAGGCCAAATTAGGTTGCACAGTGGCAGCTCTGTATGTGTGTATGAACGCAGAACTCTCATCCCTGTAAAAGGGTGTTTGATTTTAGCTGGGGGGGGGGGGGGGGAAGGATGGTGAAGCGCCTTAGGGCTGCCTGAATGCTTTCTTCCTCAAGTAGGCAGCACCTGTACTGGAAGAGATCTTGACTGGGCAAAATGTCTTGATTAGAGGTGCTGTGAGGAGGTAAGCCACACTCACATGGAAGGTTCAGCTTCTGTCACTCGAGTGGCCCCTTGTTGAAATTAGAGGTCCTCCCTTTGACTCAGTTCCTTTAAGTGCATTGGCAGCACTATTGTATTTAATTTTGTTGGCTAAGAGCACTATATGCCACTTTAAGCAGGTCCTCTTCCTAGGGGTCAATCCCTTTTCTTACTGCAAAATGACCAAATATACCTTTCCCCTTTGCTCTGCTTCATCGCTAATCACCTTTTGCAAATGTAAAGGTTTGATAGTAATTGGTATGAAGGTGGGTTTTCTATCTAGCTCCATTACTGTTAAAGCAGCCTAAAGCTTTTCCTGCTAGGACAGCTAATTTGAGCCTGGGGACTGAGCCATGATCCAATTAGTGTGGATTACCGGTCCTCTGCCATCCATTAATGTGGCTATAGGAAGCTTTGAGACCCATCTTTCCAATCACCTGTGAGTCAGAGAGCATTCTCTGCCTTGGGCTAATTTAATCAGCACTGAATTGTTTTGCTCAGGCCTGGCAGGGAAGAACCAATCTCCTTCTGCTATGCAGTTCTCTAGGGCAAGGAGTTGGGTGCTGCTGGAGTGCTTCAAAGAGGCTGTGAAGAAGTTAGCAATTGGAACCAGCAGTTCCAATTTGCACATTTGGAAGCAACACATTTTTTTAAGTTTATTTATAAATTTTCCATTACAAAAAAGAAAGGTTCCTTTTATGCATAACATTCTTGGGAGTATATATTATACATTTCCCCCCATCCATTTATTTACTTTAGTCCACCTTTTCTGAAACATATTGTCATCTTTCCCTGCCAATATCATATTTACTCTGTCCATGTCCGCTATTTCAAGGATTTTTTTCAATTACCTCATCTCTTCTAGGTATTATATCCGTCTTCCATTTTTTTGCTACTAGGATTCTACTCACAGTGAGAATATATAGAATAATACATAGGTCATCTCTATTACTTCCATCTGGTATCATATTAAGAAGGAAAGTTTCTGGAAGGAGTTGTAGTTCTATGTCTGTAATCTCTTTTATCAGTTTTTTAACCATTTCCCAAAATATTCTTATTTTATCACACCTCCACCATGTGTGAGCATGTGTGAGCATCTTGGTACAATCGTTTCTGGGCATCTTGGTACAATCATCCAAGGCACCCTCCCCTGTGATAGCATAAAACCACAATTCTACGTAGTCTTTCTCATCCCACCTCCCTTGTTCTTGGCAGTAAGCCCACAATTGCCGAGTCAGCCCCACATCAAAAGAACCTTTTGCTGGCCAGTGCTCTCCTTCTTTCAACTTGTACCCTGACCAGTGTTTTTCATAGCCGTGTATCAAGCTTTCAGCAGTATATACATTTTCACTTAAGACTCCCCCCCCCCTTCATGGCTGGTGATTGCCCACCAGTTTCAGACTATATAGGTCAGAGGAGGCTTCCTGGCTTTTTTGCTTTCCCCGTTTCCCATGTTGTTAGCAGATGAACACACACACAGTCACAAGAATAGGAATCAGAGAGGAATTTGGGGAACAGGCTGGTGTCCCCCCAACAACCACAGAGCACTCGTTTGGTCACCCAAGATTTCACTGTCTAGGAGAAGATTCTCCCTTCGAGAGGGGCAGTCCAGCTGGGAAGGACTGATGGGTGCCCTGGTGGAGGCGGATGGGAGTGGAAGCGGAGGCTACTTCGTTTCTGCCAGGAATAGTACAACCACATGAGTCTTCCCTCCCTACAGACCGAGTCCACTATGGGAGGAGCAGTTACTCAGGTAACTCACAGCCAGGTGCCCCTTTTGGAGGAACCTTTTCGATCCACAAATACTTTTACCCTAGTAAACAGAGCCTGCCGATTGGAGCAAGGGATTAATCATATAGAATCATAGAGTTGGAAGGGGTCATA
>NW_015166464.1:137033-144424 GCF_001447785.1 Gekko japonicus | reverse complement strand
TCCACCATTTGCAAAAGGAAGTTGTCAGCCAGACAGGTCAGGAAGTTGTGTGATTCTTGTCACTTTGTTGAGCCTGTCTCCCAGCACACATCGGGAAAGTTGACGTCTCGTCTCCCATAATTATAAGGTTCTGATGTCTGGATACTCTACCAATCTGTTCAAGGAGGGCAGCATCCATTTCCTGTCCCTGGTCTAGCGGTCTGTAGCAGACTCCAACAACAATACCCTTTGTCCTCCCACCCCTTATTTCCACCCATATACTTTCCACGGGGCTGTCAACCCCATTCTCCAGAACTTCCTGACAATCTAGCCCTCTCTTCACATACAGCGCCACTCGGCCTCCTCTTCTACCCTTCCGGTTTTTCTTGAACAACTCATACCCATGCTCTGCCACATCCCAGTCATGAGAATCATCCCACCAAGTCTCAGTGATTCTTATTACATCGTAGCCCTCTGTTTGCAAGAGAATCTCCAGCTCTTCCTTCTTATTACCCCTACTACGGGCACTGGTATATAGGCACTGGTAGCCTTGTACCTTTGTTTGACCTGCCCTACCCAGGTGGGCCCCTGCTGTTTTCACTTCTTCATTGAAGTCCCCATGTTGATTGTCCCCTTCCCCTTGCAGCTTCAGTTTAAAGTTCTCCTGATTAAGCTCTCCAGGTTCTTTCTGAACGTTTTCTTCCCTGACCTTGAGAGGTGAAGCCCATCATGTGCTAGAAGGCCTTCTCTAAGAAAACTTATCCCGTGGTCCCAGAACCCAAAGTGCTCCTATCGGCACCACCATCTCAGCCAACGATTCACCTCGAGTATGGTCTGTTCTCTTCGCATTCCTCTTCCTATGACTGGAAGGATAGGAGAGAATACCACCTGTGCTCCCAATGCCTTCAACTGCCTTCCATGAGCTTCATAGTCCTCTAATTTTCGTCATGGTATTCATGGTCCTGTCCCCCTTCCAGGTTAAGGCCCAGCTCTGGTCAACAGGCTTACGTGGCTGGTGCACACAGAATCAGACAAACAGGCACAGACAAATAAACAGATGCTGGTTGTTAAAAGAACAATTTCTGAAAAATCCTGACCCTGTTCCCGATCTGATCAGAAACCTGATACCAGACCTGATACCAGACCCTCCTGCTTCTCAACTTCCGAAGGCTTTTACCTGCCCTGCCCAAAGAGGGTACCTGGAGCTGGATCTTCAGGCTCGGGCTGTTAACCAACCGCACCTGTTGTAGTCCTGCCTTATTGATTGCTGTAACGTTTCCCCGTTCCCTTCCCCTGCTTCTGCTGCTATTACAGTGTCCTTATTGCTTACCCTCTCCTGCCATCGCATTCCTGAGGGGGGGGCAGTGAGTGTATGTAGGAGTAGGGAGGCTAGCTTCAGTAAATCTTCCAAGCCGCCCCAAGAGACACCTTTCACATGGGAACGTGTCCTTGGAGAAGAGCCTGTGTTTAGCTAGTTGAAGACCGTATATCTCTCATGGTCTTTGTAGCAATGCTGACGTGTGTGAATGGAATGTGGGATTATAACTATCTGCACCCTTCCCGCCTTGGCACCCCAGTTCCGACAAGGAGTTCAATCCCTGAACATCTCATATCTTCTAATAAAACTTTCATCCAAGAAAGTGTGTGTGTAAAGAGTGACTTGACTGGGAACCTGATTCTGGTCCTTGTCACAGGACTCCTGGAGGGTCCATTCTGCTGAGGCTCAGGCAAAGCCTCTTTCACGGACTTGAGCTGAGATGCTGAGGAAAAGGCTGAAAGCAGCTGCAGGTGCACCTGGTCTCACTGCGTCTGCTCCCCCAGTCCAGCTGCAATGCCCTGCCACTACCAGCAGGGCAGTGATACGCCTGCCTGGCTCCCCAGAGAATCTGTTGCACAAACATGTGGCCACTGAGTCCTCGGGGCCTGAGGGGAGAACGCACAGTCAGAGCCGAGGGAGGTGGGTAACTGGTTGTTTATTAATGCATTAATAGGAGATACAGAACGTGATGCAAGAGCATCCATGTGCCAAGCAAGGAAGTGCTGTGGCAAAACAGGCTAGAGATGACCTGTCCTGTCTTACGAGTGAACTGCCGCTTGCTTTCTCTGGCGAATAAAGGAAACTGAGGCAGTAGTGAATCTAAAGTCCAGCTGAGGAATAGTGTGTGATTAGTCAGTTGAACAAACAAACCGTCCTGCTCCATGGATGGAATCATAGAGTTGGAAGGGACCTCCGGGGTCATCTAGTCCAACCCTCTGCTGCACAAGGCAGGAAATTCACAAATGCCTCCCCCTCCACACCTGCAGTGACCCCTGCTCCACGCCCAGAAGATGGCGAAAAACCTCCAGGATCCCTGGCCAAACCGGCCTGGAGAAAAATGGCTTCCTTGAAAGTAGGTCCTCGGTTCAATGGGACTTGCTGCAAGATTTGTTCATGACTGAGACCCATTTGACTTTGCTTCTCACAACAGGTCCAAAAGAAAAAGTAATGGACATGGATGACTTTTCACTCCTCCTAATTATGTTTCTCGGTTATATGCATAGATCATCTGCTTCTAGTCACTGGATAACAACTTGACCTTCTCAGGCTCCCAGTCTGGTTTTAATCCTAAAGCACAATTACATTTACAGCCGGGGCAATTCCTAAAGATCTGTGGCTTGATTAGCTCCACCTCACTCTCATTCTGCATTCCAGTAAGAGAGTTTTATAAATGCAAACAACTTTCAAGCATCCATAAAGTGTGTTTATTGGGCTTATGTTTATACCTTCATTAGAGAATTCAATTGTCTGTTTTGGGAAAACACTGTCCTGGGTGTTCTCCGTACTTTTCTGCATATTTCTTTTCCTTATAGCTGTTGATGCCTCTTCACCTTTAGTCTTCCTTGGGTCAGTCACGTGTGACCTTGGGTCAGTCACAAGCTCTGGCACAGCTGTCCTTGAGAAAAGAGCAGTTTGTGTCAGAGCTCTCTCAGCCCCACTCACCTCACAGGGTGTCTGTCTGTTGTGGGGAGGGGAAGGGAAAGGAGTTTGTACACCTTTGGGTAGTGAAGGGCCATGGGGTATTAATCCAATCTCTTCTTCTTCTTCTAAAAAAGCTCTTGAGTGCTACTGTCCCAGAATTGGTGTTAATATTGTGAGGACAAGACTATTTTTTTCAAAAATGTCAAACTCCTCCTTGTTTCTGAATAGCCCAGGCTAGCCTGATCTCAGAAGGTAAGCAAGGTCAGCCCTGGTGAGGACTTGGATGGGAGGGAGACCACCAAGGAAGCAGGAGGCCCTCAACAGCCAAACCACCTCTTTTTGTCTTTGCCTTGAAAACCCCGCAGTGTTGCCATAACTCAGCTGTGCCTTAATGGCATCAAATAAATAAATCTGTGAAAGATCTTGACAAGAACCGTGGTGAAGGGCTGCCCAGCGCCGATGTAATTATTGCCTGTATTAAGTCCCCATCTAGTGGTCAAAAACAAAACAGCCCCACATTGTCCCATATTTAATTGCCTGTGGTGGCTGGCTCAGTTCTTAAGAATTTAGTATCTTCTTGATGCAATACTTAGGTATGTATATTAAACTTGCAACAGCCGTCTCTCCACTATTTCTGTTTTGAATCTGCTTTCAAGTACATGTACACAGATAACTTGCAAGCATGTCATCTTAGTCCTGTTTTGTACATGTGTGCTGCTGCTACAATCTGCATAACCATCTATATGGCAGCAACATGAATAATCAAGTACGTGGGGGGAAAACGCAACATAATCCTAAAATCCCTGCAGCTGCCTACAATAGGAATTTCAAGCAGCTGTCATTTACCTAATGATTTCATTAGGAAAGGCATATTATATAACTAAAAGACAGTGTGGCATGGACTCTTGAATCTGGAGAACCAGGATTGATGGAGCCTGCTGGGTGACCTTGGGGCCAGTCACAGTTCTCTCAGAACTCTCTCAGCCTGTCAGGCTCGGGTTGATTGACCATCTGTACCTGTTATATTACTGCCTTAAGTTCTGGATGTCTCTCTCCCTTGTTTTTTCCACCTTGCCCTCCCCTCTTCCCCTTAGAGTGTTATTTCAGAGGCCGTATCACTTACCCTCGCCTGCCACCGCATTCCTAAGGGGGGGGGAATGAGTGTGTGTATGTCGGAGTAGAGACACTTGCTGTTGTAACTCCTCTATGAGGCCCCAAAGAGACATCTTTCACATGGGAAAGATGTCCTTGGAGAACCGTCTTTGATTAGCTAGGGATGGACCGTATATTTCCCATGGTCTGGGTAGTATTGCTGACGTATGAGAATGGAATGTGTGACTGTAACTATATGCACCTTTCCACCTCAGTTCTGACAAGGAGCTCATTCCTTGAACATCTCACATCTTCTAATAAAGCTTTCAACCAAGAAAGTGTGTGTGTGAAGAGTGACTTGACTGGGACCCTGACACAGCCCCACCTACCTCACAGGGTGCCTGTCTGTTGTGGGGAGAGGAAGGGAAGGCGATTGTAAACGGCTCTGAGACTCCTTCGGGTGGAGAAAAGCAGGGTATAAAAACCAGCTCTTCCTCCTCCCTCTGCATCCTTTCAGATCTAAAATGTTGATGTTCTCGAGACCTCGGCCTAGTGAGCAGAAAATATAATTCTGACATATAACACGGGAAGTGAATGGGGAAGAAGGTCTCACAATAGTTTTTTTTTAAAATAATTATATTTATTTCAAATTTTCTGTATGCATTACAACATGCATATATCCACATCTTATACAACCGTGCAACACATTTCGGAGTCTTACACTTATCTATTTAATACCATTAGTTTTTTCCTAACCATTTGTAAAATTTTTCCAGTCTATTTTTAAATACCACTTCATCCTTATTTTGTAATATTATAGTCAGTTTATCTATTTCCACCACTTCCTGTATTTCATAAATTAATTCTCTCTTGGAGGGTATTCCTCCTTGTTTCCAATACTTGGCAAATAATATACGAACTGCTGTATTTATATAAACAATAACGTATTTTTCATCTTTTTAAAACTTATCCGGTAGTACATTTAACAAAAACAATTCAGGCACATAAGGTATTTCTATCCCTAAAATATTTACTAATATTTTATGAACTTTATGCCAATATTGTTGAGTCGTAGAGCACCTCCACCACGTATGGTAAAAAGTGCCCACATTGTTTTTACATTTCCAACAATTTTTTGACATAGTAGGATAACATTTTGCCAATTTATCCGGTGACCAGTGCCACCGGTGAAACATTTTGTATACATTTTCCTTATAAGAGGTAGCTCGCAAGTATTTCGCAGCTTTCCATACTTTGGACCAATCCTCTATGATATATCCAAAATCTTGCATCCACGTAATCATAACACTTTTCACCTCTTCGTCCAGTTCATAATCCACCAACAATAGTTTGTATAACTTCTGTATTAATTTATCACTTGTAGATAGCCATAGCTTATCCAAATCCGTTTTTTCACGATAGAACCCTTTCTTTTTATCTTTTTCAAATCTAGTTTTTAACTGCATATTTCCCCACCACGTTAATTTTATATTTTGTTTCTCTATCTTCTCCTGCGTTATTAGATTGCCCTCGTTATCCAATAATGTCTCGTAACTTATCATTTCCGTAGTTGTCATTAAGGACGGTTTAATAAACGCTTCTAGTGGCGATAACCACCTTGGTATTTTAACATAAAATCTATCTTTAATCTCTTGCCAGATTTTACTAAGCGCTCCTCTTATCGTATGCTGTTTAAATTTCGAGTCCGTTTTATCTTTTCCATATCCTATATACGCGTGCCAGCCCATATCTAGATCAAAACCTTCCAAAGTTAATAGCCTCCTATTTTCTAATGTAGCCCACTCTTTTATCCATGACATTGCTGCTGCTGAGTAATATAATTTCCAATTTGGGAGTCCTAAGCCCCCATTCTCCTTGCTATCTTGCAGGACCTTCCACTTGATACGTGCCTTTTTATTAGCCCATATAAATTTTCTACACATTTTATCTAATTCATTAAAGATTTTAACATTTCGTAATACTGGGATATTCTGGGCTAAAAAAAGAAATCTTGGTAGAATGTTCATCTTTAATAGAGCTATTTTGCCCATAAAAGATAATTTCAAATTTTCCCATTTTGCTAAGTCTTTTTTTATTTCTTGTAACAATTTATCATAATTATCTTCTATTAACGTGTTGTTTCTTTTTGTCAGTGTCACTCCCAAGTATTTTACATTTTTTACAATCTTCATATTTGAGATCTTTTGAATCGGATCTATTTGACTTGCTGTGCAATTTTTTGTTAATATATTCACAATAGTTTCTGACAAAGCTCATGATGATGACTGTGATCCTCAGTAACAGGAGCTGACATCCTCATTAAAAAAAACGGGCAGATGCCTGCCTAGTGGAGAACTTATTGGACTGTGACTGGGATCCAGTGTTCTGTGGGATTTTTCTTTTGGCAGAGGTAGAGATGTAAAATTTCTGGAAATTTTGAAGCTCGAAAAAAAACCCTGTTTTTTTTCGGAAAAAAATGGAAAATTTTGGAAAAATTGAAAAAAAATGCTACATTAGCATTTCTTTTGTCTTTTCTAGATTGAAAGTCATTCTGTTACTTTAGGAACATAAAATATGACTATGGACATTTTTACTTGGCATGAAATTATCACAAAAAATATAGTGTATCCAAACAATTATCACAAACAGAATACCCATCCACATGCAAAAACAAAACTGAAACCTTTTAATTTTCTTCTGACAATAGCACCTCCTAAAGGAAGAAATGCATCTTGTTCTTGCATTGGAGAGTTCAGTTTGTAACCTAGGACTTGGTTTTTTTCTGGGCCTTCACATCTCTAGGCAGAGGCCACCTTGTGGCACTCTGCACTGTCAACTCATGAATAAATTGGGAATGTTTCAATTTTAGGGGTTTCCAGCTGCCCTAAAAGGTGAGAGTTCTATGTAAAAGGAAACCTAGCCACACCAGGACCCATTGCAACAGAGTTTATTCAGTTTGAGCTGAGACTGACCCCTGTAGTATGAGAAAGAACAGTGAAAAGGATGCATCTGAATGTCTGCTCCACTAAGCCCACGGTTCACCTGCATCAGAAGTCTTTTCTCAGCAACATTCGGCGAGATGCCTCAGGCCAGCCCACAAATGGAAGTCCATGGCAACCACTCTCAGGCGAACCCAGGGGAAGCGGCCCGGGCGCTAAGTCAGGCCGCTGGCCAGCATTGCCTGTGCAGACGAGCAATGGCTGCTCTGCAGGGTCTCTCAGGCACAATTCTTCCGCCTCACCTACTGCCAGCCAGGCCCTGTGGCCGGAGACGCTGGGGGGGGTGGGGGTTGAGCCGGAGGCTTCGATGCCCTGGGCCGCGGACCTCCCTCCCTGCTGCTTGCCCCCCTCCCGCCCCCCCC
>NW_015166464.1:135104-135768 GCF_001447785.1 Gekko japonicus | reverse complement strand
GAGACCTCCTTAGTGGATGGGGGGAGCCCCCCCTCCTCCTCCTCCTCCTCGTGGTCAGGGGCCAGCGCCGCCCCCCGCCCCGCCCCGCCCGGCCCGGCCTAGGCACTGTCCCGGTCCTGGTTGTGTGAGAGATGCCCAAAGACAAGGGCGGCACTTCTGGCCACCATCAGTCTCCCTGCCCGGCCTCTGCTCAGGGGGATCTGTCCCTTGAGCCCTTCCGCTTCCCTCCTGGAAGGAGGACTGATGAGTGGCACCGCTAGAGACCCCTGCCTCCTGGTCTTTCCCTCCGAGATGGGGGTGGTCTTCTTGTGCGTGGGTCGCTGTCCATAGGCTGCTCTTTTCTACCGCAGCGTTTTCTCTTAGGAGGCCCTTAAATTTAAAGCATTGGCCAAGGTTTCTTGATTTGTGGGCCCCTCCTTGTTAGGACACTATTGACATTATGTGTGTACCCCGTGGTCAAGCTGAAATAAAGATCCCCTTCGTTATGTGTGTAGAGGAGGAGGAGGAGGAGGAGAATAACTGCTGCATGGGAAAGGCCTTCACCTCCTAAGGACTGTCACACGCAGTAGCACAGCTGGTGGTACCTTATCTGCTCCAGGTTACTGCATGTCTGCTGTCATTCCACACCAACACGACACACACCAAGCTCGGCCTTCTACTGAAT
>NW_015166464.1:87487-135019 GCF_001447785.1 Gekko japonicus | reverse complement strand
CTTTCGCATCACCTCCTGCCAGGTCCCTTTTAACTGGAGATGCTGCCAGGGATTGAACCTGGAACCTTCCTGCGTGCCAAGCAGAGGCTCTGCCACTGAGCCACGGCCCCTCCCTCTCTGCTGCTCCTCCCTCTCAGATTCTTTCGTTTTGCCCTTCATAATTGAGCCCCAGTTCTCCCCCCACCCCAACCTCCACCCCTCCATGGCCTTGTTGATATGTCTCTTTTGTTGTGAGACAAACTGCAAGTAGAAGAAGAGGAGATTGGATTTATACCCCATGGCCCTTCACTACCCAAAAGTGTCTCAGAGCAGCTGACAAACTCCTTACCCTAACCCTAACCCACAACAGACACCCTATGACAGTGATGGCGAACCTTTTAGAGACCGAGTGCCCAAACTGCGACCCAAAACCCACTTATTTATCGCAAAGTGCCAACACGGCCATTTAACCTGAATACTGAAGTTTTACTTTAGAAAAAACAACTCATACATTAACTTAAGATGACCCAAACAAAGTAAGGAAAGCAATCCCAAATGCTTTCATTTGCTTAAAATTATTTGGCAGAGAATTCGACACTTTAATGATGGCCTGGGCCTGGCTGGGGTGATGGCACGCGTGCCCACAGAGAGGGCTCTGAGTGCCACCTCTGGCACCTGTGCCATAGGTTTGCCACCACTGCCCTATGAGGTAGGTGGGGCTGAGAGAGCTCTTCACAGAAACTGCCCTTTTTCAAGAACAGCTCTTAGCAGAACTACGGCTTGCCCAAGGTTATCCAGCCAGGTGCAAGGGGAGGAGGAGTGAGGAATCAAACCCGGTTCTCCTAGATTAGAGTCCACACTCTTAATCACTACACCAAAGTACAAGAATGCTTTCAAATAACATTTTTTTAAAAAAATGCTGAAACTATATTAGTACTAGCCTGATTCGGAGCTAATTGTGCAGCATATCCCCATACAATGAATCATCTTCTGAAAGAATAGCACCACTTCCCTGTCATCTAGAGTGTCTGCTATTGCTGAGGGAATTTCACCTGCCCACCCCTTTCCACATAAGTGCCCCAATGTGGTCATTCTTGCTGATGTTTCCTTAAGGGAGAAGGCAAAAATGAGGTGCAGTACACAAGGGGATTGTCAGTTAAGAAAGCTTTCCTATTTTCACTGCTGCAGTCAGGGCCCTTACTCCACTTTAAAAGCAAAATAATGAGGTGGAATTGCAATTTCCCCACATTTTTTGGTTTTACTTGGGGGGACGGGCTGCAGAGATGAAGACACTAAAGACTCGTTAATTTGTTGGTTTTTATTGCAAGTAGTTTGTTTATAGTAGTACTGGGAAGACATTAACTCTTTTTTGATTATTTTTTCTTTACGAAAAGGAAAAATAGAAAAATGTCACCTCTGCAATTCCCTACAATTTCAAAGTAAAAATGAGTGGAAATGACAATGATATATTCACCCCCCATTTTTTTTGCTTATTTCTGTAATGTCCTTTCTACTCCAGGAATTATAACAGAGAAATGGCGTTTTAGAATGGGTATCATGGCAGGGCAGCCAGATAATGGTGAGATGTGGGTTTGGGGTTATATATTCCAACCAGGTGTGGCAATAGTTCTGCTTCAGTTTATACCTGGGAGCAGGGGTCATTTCGTAGAAAAAGAGGTGCAGGAGCTCATTAGCATAACTCATTAGCATATGCCACACCCCCTGACATCACCAGAAGTGTGTCAGAAGGCAACACCCACTGCTCAGGCTCCACTGGACTGTTTTGGATTGCTAGCTATTGGGGGGGGGGAACGTGCAGATCGGTCCTCACAGAGGAGGGAGAGCTTGTACCTGAACAAAACTTGGTCTTAAAGGTGCCACTGGACTGTTTTGGACCAGGGGGCTCTGCAACTTACCTGGCTGCTTCTTGCTCTGACTGAGGGCTGCTGGGAGCATGGGGTGGGGCTTGTTGCATGCGCCCACCCCCTGGGCTCTTTACTGCCGGAGCTCTGCTCTTGTGCGCTCCTGCAGGAAATGATTCCTGCCTGGGAGAATTGTGCTACAGTTTTTACAGACGATCTGAAAATGGCTACAAACTGGGATTTTTAAAAAGGGAAAACATGATATGACACCTGATAACAAGAATGCACTGGTTTGGGGAAAATGAGGTTTGTATTCTCAGGAATGAGGAGCTACAGTGGCTCAAGTGGTTAAGACACTGAATTGCAGGCTGGAAGGTCGGTAGTTCAGCAGTTCGAGACCCCAGTGCTGCATGACGGAGTGAGCTCCTGTCTCTGGTTCCAGCTCCTGCCAACCTAGCAGTTTGAAAGCAAGAAATTGCAAGTAGATAAATAGGTACCACTTCGGTGGGAAGATAACAGCATTCCATGCGCCTTGGCATTTAGTCATGCCGGCCACTTGACCACAGAAACGTTTTTGGACAATGCTGGCTCTTCGGCTTTGAAACGGAGATGAGCACGGCAACCCTAGAGTCGGATTCGACTGGCTTTCAAGCAAGGGAAACCTATTCTCAGGAATAAATATGAGTGCTAACAGGTGAAAATGGTAGTGTGGTATTTGTGGGCTAATTTTCCCCCTCGATCTAGACGAATCAAACGTAGTTAATACCCACCCCATTTGTGTATTTGTAGGCAGCATGCTGTGTGTACATGTTGAGAAGCTGACAGCTAATATTTAGCAATGGTATCAGCGAGGTCTGAATGATATGTATAGCTTCTTTTCCAGTCAGTCCCATGCACAAGAAGCACTGCTGAATGTCTTGGTAGAGCTGCTTTGCAAGAAGAGCCCCTGCAAATTATCTAGATGTGCACCTTTGGGCATTCTGTCATCTCACAGGTTTCTTGGCTTAGCCTTTACCCTTGCAGCCCTTCTACACGCACCTTTTGGCGTCTTTGAGTCTGAGGTTTCTTCCTCCCACTTCTTTTCCTTCCATCTGTTCATCCCTTGATCTTTCCTCAGCAGATCCCTATTATAGTTTCTTTGAGTGGCTTCTCTCCTGAGACTTACCAACACATAACTTTCCAGATCTTAGTAAGGTTAGACTCTAAAATGAGTCTTTTCTCATGTCAAAAAGTTCCTTCTGTACAGTCTCCTGTTGTGTGAGTGTCACTGGGGAGAGTGGTGGATTTAGCTCTGCGGAATCTAGTTTCTAATAGTGGCTTAGTTATGAACTCTTTAGGTAGCCATTATCTCTCAGCAGTACTATGTTGCATTTAATTCACAGGCTGGAAGTTGAAAGATGTGTATTGCTATAGAAATGACAATTGACAGCATCTTTTCTCCTTTACATATTTTTTTCTGTTCTTGACTCTCTGAACCTGTCTGCCTTCTTTATCTCCTGTTGCCTCACCATCTTTTAGAACTCCCTTTCTGCATATCTCTGTTTCATCACTGTAGCCGGAGGCTCATTTTTTTTTAAAAAAAACATGAGCTTCTTTTTGCCTAACAATTTCTAATTCTGCCCACCCCTTACGTAGCACATGTGCTCCAGTGCGTCATTACTAAGCATCAGGTACCACCTTAGGTGTGTATGTCCCTTTCTATTGGGAGCAGCATGATTTTTTTTTGGGGGGGGGGGATTAACTTTGTAACAGTGACCCAGCTAGATTTTGCATCAGAGACAGTTCAGATCATTAAGAGAATGTAAGCTTGATGCTTTATGGGCCTTGCAAACTAAAGTTTTGATTGTATGTAAAGAATGTTCCCCTCAGGGGCCTCTCGCAAAACTAAGTCTGATTTTCCCAAGATGAAAGTTCTGTTGCAATGAATATGCAAACATTCAGTCAATTTCAAGCTACATTTTTTTTTGTCATAATATGGTCCCATTTCCTTTTTTATATAAGTGAGCTTGCTTTATACTTAGATTCATAGAATCGTAGATTTGGAATGGACCTCCAGGGCCATCTAGTTCAGTCCCCTGCACAGTGCAGGAAATTCTCAACTACCTCCCCCCACACCCCCGGTGACTCCACCTCCATGCCCAGAAGATGGCAAAAAACCCTCCTGGATCCTTGGGCAAACTGGCCTGGAGAAAATTGCTTCCTGACCCCAAAGTGGTGATTGGCATCTCCCTGGCATGTAAGAAAGGGCCACGAGAACTAAGCCCTGAGGCAACCAGCATTGCTGTCGGATGGCCATCTAGGCTCTGCTTAAAAACCTCCAGAGAAGGAGGAGAGCCCACCACCTCCCGAGGAAGCCTGTTCCACTGAGGAACTGCTCTGTCAGGAAGTTCTTCCTAGTGTTTAACCAAAAACTCTGTTGATTTAATTTCAACCCGTGTGGTTTTGACTATATGGTGAAATATAGGTTGTGTGTTGGTGTTTGTCCTACAGGTTGCACCATTACTTGCTTCTCGGTGTGGGCTGTGTTTTGTACCTCCCAAGTTCCACCAGTAATCTGTTGTCATTGGTTTTAACTTTGGAGAGGTGGTTCTTTGGTATTGTGTCTTTGGCTTCTGGTAGAATGGATTTCAGTTGGGTCCCAGTGGTCTAATATGTTGCTTTTAGATGTCCAATAACTTTGGCTTCTCCAGCTCTCCTCTCCCTTTCATCGCTGAACGTGTGGTGTGCTTCTCTGAATCCCGGAGCTGTAGTTCTGACCCCTGGATAGCTCAGGCTAGCCCGATCTCATCAGATCTGGGAAGCTGAAGCAGGGTCAGGCCCTGGCCAGTGTTTGGATGGGAGACCTCCAAGGTATACCGGAGCCGTGAGGCAGAGGGCAGGCAGATGGCCAAGCACCTCTGGAACGCCTCTGGCCTTGGGAACCCCACCCGGGGTCAGGGTCACCACGAGTCCGCTGTGACTCGATGATACTTTCCACCCCCAGTTCTCTCAGGAGACTCTGAGTAGGGGATATAGGCGGCAGAAGGTGCTGAGTCTCAGTGCACTTGCCTGTGGAACTCTTCCTCGGTTGAGCCATTGAGGAAGGGCCTTAGAGAGGGAGGGTTGAGGAGCAAAGCAAACAGTGTGTTGACAGAAGGCAGCGATTGGTGCGCAAGTGCGTCAGGGCAAAATCAGGTCTGAGGTCCTGGCATGAGCAGCAGAAACTGGCCTTGGCATCATTAGTGGCCCAGGAGTTGGGAACAGACTCTCTACAAGACTTGTTGTGGAAGTCAACATAATCCTTTGAGGGGTCTAAGTTACAGAAGCAGAGGGCAGTCCTGTGCTTGGCCTCTGAGGCTGTTTGCCTGCTTTTGAGTCTCCCTCAACCCCGGGCCTGGCAAGAGAGGGCTGTTCGTTCAGCTGACTGTTGAAGGGCACCTGGAGATGGGGGTCTCTTGTTGTAAAGAGAGGGGATCGTTGCTGAGCCCTCCTGCCTCTCCTTAGGGTTCTTTTCTGTTCCCGAGTGCCGCCCGCCCGCCCGTTGGAGCAGTCCCTGGGACATGCGCTCTTTGTAGCCAAGCTCCTGGCTGTTTCTCTTCTTAGCCAGGGTTTGGCCCTCTCTTGAAATCTAGTGGGAGGCCGTTGCCGTAGTGACCAGAGCAGGCCCCAGCTTTACCTCATTGAATTCCAGGGGCTGTGCCAAGTGATTGAGAAATTGGGGGTTGGGTGTGTTTCCAGTCCAGATGTTTACTGCTGGTATTTCTCACTGGGAAGCCTCCAGAGCTGGGACTGGGCAGAGCAGAAACTCTCTTCCTGCGCTGAGGCTGGTGTGGGGAAGGAGGGAGGGAGGGACCTGGAAAGAGAGGGGAGAGTATGACGGGAAAAGGCAAAATGGGCGTGTTATGGCAAAGGGACAGAAGCTGACAAAAGAAACGGGGAGGAGGGAGGAGGCCGCCTGAGAGGCAGCAGCGGTGGTAGGAGGAGGAAGAAGGAGAGGGTCTTGGTGGGGAAGGACTGGGCGGCGGTGGGGGGGGGGGGGGGGGTTTGACAAAGGTGGAGCCAGAGTGCAGCAAAGTCTCCAAAGTCCCAAGTTTGATAGGTTTGTGCCTGATCCTTTCGTGTGAGTCATGGCCTGGATGCTTGAGGGAGACCCGCTCCCTTCACCCTTGTCCCAGCCTGCCCTGGGAGCGGCTTAACATGAAACTTTATTTGTGTGTGTGTGTGTGTGTGAGAGAGAGAGAGAGAGAGAGAGATGGCTGCTTGCCCTCAGGCTGTTTCCTGGTAAGGACTCAGCTGTGGAAGGCAAGAGAAGATAATGGGGGAGACTTGCATTTTGTGGGGGTGAGCAGGGCAATCCTTTGACATTCTGGTGGATAAATTCTTCTTCTTCTTCTTCTCCCCCCCCCCCCCCCCGGTGTTCTAGGGGTTGGTGGATGTCCTGCATTCCGAGTCCCAGCCAAGGTGATGTGATGGACTCCAAGCCCCAGTCGCTTTGCTCCCCGTTCCTCTGTACAGCTGCTAATGGCCGCGGGGGGCCCAGACAACGGTCAAGCAGCCCTGAGACAGGTACGCCTTGAGATTGTCTGCTTTTAACTGGCACAGGAGCTCAGAGCTGCAGAGTGATGTGTAGACTGGGGTGACAGCGCCAAGCTTCTAGAGATCCCCCTCACCTTTCTGCCTATGTGAAGAGGGGTGGTCGGTCCACCAGAGAACAAAAGCCAAACTCTGTGTTTAACAGAATCCCACGAGGCAGGGGTAATAGGATGTTCGGCTTTTGGCAATCCAGATCAATATGGTTTGACAGTTAGACTAGGACTTAGGAGAATCAGGTTCAAATCACTAGTCAGCCATGAGCTTGACTGAGTGACGTTAGACCAGGCACATGTTCTCCGTCTAACCTAACTCACAGAGTTGCTGTGAGGGTAAAATAGGTAGGAACTATTATGCTGCCCTGAGCTTTGCAGATGAAGGGTGAGATGAAAATATGACCGAGAGAGGTAGAACCCAGGGAAAGTATTTTGTAAGGCATTCGAGAGGTAACTCTGTGTAAGGCATCGATTGCCATCCATCCCTGCAAAAGTAGTTTGGGATTGGAGGGCAGGGGGTGGGTCTGTGATACAAAACTGATAGTGCTTGGGTAGTGGGTTATAATTTTGGACCTTCTCTTTTCCTCAGGGGATGCCCGCCCAAAGCCCCCAGTGAAACCCAAGCCGTGTGTGCTGCCAAAGCCAGCCATGCCAGCAAAACCCACCCCTGTACTGCGTCAAGCCCTTTCTGAAGTGCCCTCTGCAGAAAAGATCAATCTGCTGGCTGGACCCAAGCCATATAGCAGTGGGGCTGGTAATTCTGTTAAGCGTCTTTCCTTTAGCTTCAAGTGTCCTCCAAAAGAAGCTACAAATGGGAAAGAGGTTTCACCTCCATTCTCTTCTGCGACTAAACCGTCTGCAGGTGGAGGAGAAGGACCTGGGTCTACAAGGCAACCCAGTGCTGCAGCAGGGGCTTCTGTGGATGAGTGTGGAGAACTGTCCAGTGTACGCAGATGTGCTGTCCCTTTCAAAGTGAAGCCCGTGCCAGGAGCAGCCAAGCCGGAGCGTTTTCCGGGGACCACAGTGGAGGAGATCTTGGCCAAGATTGAGAAGCCCAGCAAGGAAGGGCCGGAGGGCCCCGAGAAGCCTCGGCTAGTACGCGCCTCCCTCAGCCAGGAGGGTGGCACAGCCGTTCAGCTGGGGCCGAAGGGTTACGCGGCCTTCCGGAGATGTTCCAGTGGAGGGGAAGGGGGAGGAGTAGAGCCGAAGGGTCCTGTGTGCGGGGCTTCTCATGAAGAGAACAGCTTGTCAAGGAGCAAGGAGGACGCCACAAGTTCAAATGGTCAGCATGCGCCTGAATCTGAGCAGCCATCAACAGAGAGAGACTTATGTTTCCACTCTCGAGACAGGTAAGGTGTTAGATTTTCATGGTAGGCCATCCTAAATAATTGTGGAAGATGCATTGTCTGATACAGTGTAAAGTCATTCTAATGTCAGTTACTGAAATGGGATGCAGAACAGCAAATCTTTTAGCCCTTGAGTGCCATGGGAAATAAAGTTAATTAATTTAATGTTTCTTTAGGGTGGCCTGCCAGCAATTCTTTCCTAGTTCTTTTTATTCATTCACCACTCTTGGAGCTAGAATTACTTCTGTGGTTAAGACAGAATGAGAGCCACAGCAGGTTAAGACTTCGAGCCTATAGCTGTATAGATGGGAGTAAGTTCCGTTCAACTTAGTGGGACTTGCTTCTTACTTAAACATGCTGATGTTTGATCTTGGCTGGAGAAACCCTAATAGTCTTAAATTCTAGGATACCATTATGAGTTCTGGTCATCCTCAAATCTTCACTGCAAGAAAGTGGTTTGCCTGGCAAGGGAAATGACCTTGGATGGGATTGCAGCGATGCCTGGAGTTTTCTGTGAGGAGGGCAGGAGAAAAATTCAGCGGAATGAAACCTCCATGACAGTTAGCAGAACTTCCTTTTGATTGTCTTCAGTAGTAGCCAGTTCTGTCTCCTGATGGTGGTGCCTCTTCCTTTCTCTCAGCAGCTCCAGCCCACCTAGTTTGAGCTGTGATGAAGGCCAGCCTGGACTTCGCAGTTCACCATCTCCTCCTGGCGTGAGTTATCTGCAGCACAGCAATTCCTCCGCTGGCCTCTCTCCTTCCTGGCTTTCCTCTGTCTCAGGGGTAGCTGCCACCTCTCTCCTTCCGGGCTCCCTTTCTGTAGGGTGCGTGTTTCTTTTTCTTTCCCAGCTAATTGTCGGGATCCTGGTTAAATCAGTTCTCAACACCAGTCACTTCGAAGAAAGCTAACTTTATTGAGACTTTGATAGATACCATACTGGACACGAGCTGTTGTTAGGACTGAAGTTGAACACACGAAGGTTACAGATATAATGGGTTCAAGTAAAGGCACTAAAGATCAGGACCCAATCACCCCATAGTATTTGCCTGCCAGAATTAACAGTCAGCTCCCCCCCCACACACACACTAAGCATGTACCTCTCCCAGAGCATCCCTCCCGCTAAAACTAACAGTTGCCTACCCCCCCTCAGACATGTAGCCTCTACATAGCAAAAAAAACCCCCAGAATAACAGACATTTGAGAAGCCAGGGCATTTGGCACCACTAAGGTGACAGGCCTCTGGCACATCAAAGAAAGGGGGGGGGTCCTCCTCTCTCAATGTCAGGCAAGCTGTAAGATGCACAGGGAGCCTGACACCAATGCCTCTCTTCAGGAAGTGGTAATCAGAACAATCCATGGACTATGATTGGGTATCTCAGTTCAAGCGTGTCCTTTTTTCTGGCACAGGGTGTGGCATCAGGCTTGTAAAAATGGTAGGTGCTGGCTTACGGAGGCGCTTAGATGCTGGTTCTTGGGAGTTTGAAATATTCAGGCTTGTACTTCAAGGGTCCCCCTCATGGGTCACTGCCTTGTTGTGGTGAGTGGGCTTGCATGGTTCGATGAGGCTGTGGGCTATGTTCAATGAAGCTGTGGGCTATGCCGTGAAGGGCCACCCAAGACGGACAGGCCACAGCAGAGAACTCAGACCAAGCGTGATCCACCTGGAGAAGGAAATGGCAACCCACTCCAGTATTGTGGCCAAGAAACCCCCATGGACAGTATCAAAAGACGCCGGAAGTTGAGCCCCTCAGGTCGGAAGGTGTCCAATATGCTACTGGGGAAGAGCAGAGGGCAAGTACAAGTAACCCCAGAAAGAGTGAAGCGGCTGGGCCAAAGCCGAAAGGACGCTCAGTTGTGGATGTGTCTGATGGTGAAAGGAAAGTCCGATGCTGCAAAGAACAATACTACATAGGAACCGGTAAGCTTGACATGGTCAAAAATGAGATGGCAAGACTGAACATCGATATCTTAGGAATCAGTGAACTAAAGTGGACAGGAATGGGCGAATTTAACTCAGAAGACCATTATATCTACTACTGTGGCCAGGAATCCCGTAGAAAAAATGGTGTGGCCTTTATAGTCAACGAGAGAGTGCAAAAGTCAGTACTGGGATACAATCTCAAAAATGACAGAATAATTTCGGTCCGATTCCAAGACAAACCATTCAACATCACAGTAATCCAAGTCTATGCCCCAACCACTGATGCAGAAGAGGCTGAAGTGGACCGGTTCTATGAAGACCTACAACACCTCCTAGAACTAACACCAAAAAATGATGTCCTCATCATCATAGGGGACTGGAATGCTAAAGTAGGAAGTGAAAAGGTAACTGGAATAACAGACAAGTTTGGCCTTGGAAAGCAAAATGAAGCAGGGCAAAGGTTAACAGAGTTTTGTCAAGAGAACACACTGGTCATAGCGAACACCCTTTTCCAACAACCTAAGAGGCGACTCTACACATGGACATCACCAGATGGGCAACACCGAAATCAGATTGACTATATAATTTGCAGTCAAAGATGGAGAAGCTCTATCCAGTCAGTAAAAACAAGACCTGGAGCTGACTGTGGTTCAGATCATGAGCTACTCATTGCAAAATTCAGACTTAAACTGAAGAAAATTGGGAAAACCACGAGGCCATTCAGGTTTGACCTAGATCGCATCCCTGATGAATATACAGTAGAGGTGAAGAATAGATTCAAGGGTCTGGATTTGATAGATAGAGTGCCTGAAGAACTATGGACAGAGGTTCGTGACATCGTACAGGAGGCAGCAATCACCACCATACCAAAGAAAAAGAAATGCAAGAAAGCAAAATGGCTTTCTGATGAGGCTTTACAAATAGCAGAGGAAAGAAGGAAAGCGAAAGGCAAAGGCGAAAAGGAAAGATTTACCCAACTGAACGCAGATTTCCAGAGAACAGCAAGGAGAGATAAGGAGGCCTTCCTGAATGAACAGTGCAAAGTAATAGAAGAAAACAATAGAATGGGAAGGACTAGAGATCTCTTCAAGAAAATTGGAGAAATCAAGGGAGCGTTCCATGCAAAGCTGGCCATGATAAAGGACAAAAACGGTAGGGACCTAACAGAAGCAGAAGAGATTAGGAAAAGATGGCAAGAATACACAGAAGAACTATACAAGAAAGACCTCAATGTCCTTGACAAACACGACGGTATAATCACTGACCTTGAGCCAGACATCCTGGAATGTGAAGTTAAATGGGCCTTAGAAAGCATTACTAACAACAAAGCTAGTGGAGGTGATGGTATTCCAGCTGAGCTATTCAAAGTCTTAGAAGATGATGCTGTTAAAGTTCTGCACTCCATTTGCCAGCAAATTTGGAAAACGCAACAGTGGCCACAGGATTGGAAAAGATCAGTATACATTCCAATCCCAAAGAAGGGCAATGCCAAGGAATGTTCAAACTATCGCACAATTGCACTCATATCACACGCTAGCAAGGTCATGCTCAAGATCCTACAAGCTAGGCTTCAACAGTACGTGGATAGAGAACTACCAGAAGTACAAGCTGGGTTTCGAAGAGGTAGAGGAACTAGAGATCAAATTGCCAACATTCGCTGGATTATGGAGAAAGCAAGAGAGTACCAGAAAAATATCTACTTCTGCTTCATTGACTATGCTAAAGCTTTTGACTGTGTGGATCACAACAAACTATGGCAGGTCCTTAAAGAGATGGGAGTACCAGACCACCTCACATGTCTCTTGAGAAACCTGTATAAGGGCCAAGAAGCGACAGTTAGAACCGGATACGGAACAACTGATTGGTTCAGCATAGGAAAAGGAGTACGACAAGGATGTATACTGTCACCTTGCTTATTTAATATATATGCAGAGTACATCATGCGAAATGCTGGCCTGGATGAATCACAAGCGGGAATTAAGATTGCTGGGGAAAAGATCAACAACCTCAGATATGCAGATGATACCACTCTAATGGCTGAAAGTGAAAAGGATCTAAAGAGCCTCTTGCTCAGAGTAAAAGAGGAGAGCGCAAAAGTGGGCTTGAAGCTCAACATCAAAAAAACTAAGATCATGGCATCCGGCCCCATCACTCCTTGGCAAATAGAAGGGGAAGTCGTGGAAGTAGTGACAGACTTCACGTTCCTGGGATCCCAGATCACCGCAGACTGTGACTGCAGCCATGAAATTAAAAGACGCCTGCTCCTTGGGAGGAAAGCGATGGCGAACCTAAACAGCATGATAAAAAGTAGAGACATCACCCTGCCAACAAAAGTCCGCATGGTCAAAGCAATGGTATTCCCAGTAGTCATGTATGGCTGTGAGAGTTGGACTATAAGGAAGGCCGAGCGCCGAAGAATAGATTCTTTTGAACTATGGTGCTGGAGAAGACTCTTGAGAGTCCCTTGGACTGCAAGAAGAACAAATCAGTCAATCCTAAAAGAAATCAACCCTGACTGTTCCCTGGAAGGCCAGATAATGAAACTGAAGCTCAAATACTTTGGCCACCACTAAATGAGAAGGGAGCACTCCCTGGAGATGACCCTGATGCTGGGAAAGATTGAAGGTCAAAGAAGACGGGGACAGCAAAGGATGAGATGTTTAGACAGTGTCACTGATGCAACGAACATGAAATTGAGCCAACTTCAGAGGACAGCGGAAGACAGGAAGGCCTGGCGTGATCTGGTCCATGGGGTCGCGAAGAGTCGGACTCGACTGTGCGACTGAACAACAACTTCAATGGTGGTTCTTAGGGTGTTAAAATTTTTCCATCTCTATATGGTACAGCATTTTAAAAAAGCGTACTGCTTGCTAGTTGGCCATAGATATTGAGTGTTTGCTTCAGTGGCTGGTGCACCAGAAATGTTTTTCTTCATTGTGGCTCAAAAATATTGGGAAGTTTCCTTACTTAGGAATCGGTGGTGTCCAAGCCTGGTGACTTATTTACCACCAATGGGAGAAAGCTTTGCAGTACAGAGTAGGGTTTGGAAGCAGTGTGTGAAAACAAGCATACATAGAGAGAAATGCTAGAGTAGCACATGACCCTTGGTTTCCAGTTTGAATCTATCAGTCTCTGCCTGCTGAGTAGGGCCTACATTGCTACAACCAACAATAATGAAAAGTTGTCATGTTATGGTGGACTGTGCTAGGTATGTTTATTGGTATGCATTGCGAACTTCACAGTGCAAGGGCATTGTAATGCACTGTTGATACTACGCTTTTGCACTTGGCATAGCTGATAACACCCCTATGATGATCACAGTTTTGTCTTGCTTTTGGGAGTTAGAAAGTAACTTTGCAATGGACAAGATCTGGCCCAGGGAAACCAGATCCTGGGAGCTTCCACGAGGCCTGGCAGAGCCTTGGGCCTTTGCTGGAGGGGCGGGAGCAGCCATGACTCAGTAAGAGCAGCACCGTCACCTGACCAGGGGTGTGTGAGGCCGTTCCCCTGCCAGGGAAGGCACAGCGCCCTCCTCCTCCCCAGGGCTCAGGGTGGTAATGATTAACTCCCTTTGCCTCTCCCTGGGGAGGAGGAGGGGGGGGGGAGCACGAGGCATGAACCACCCACCTTGGCTTTATTTCCAAGCTGGGGAAAGGCACAAGGGTTTGGGTGGGGCACAAGGCCTCATTGGACTGCAGCATGTGGACGGACTTCTTCCACTTTTCTTTTTCCCTTCCCTTTCCTCTCTTTGCATCTCATTTCCTTCTGGCTTATTTGATTTGGGGGGAAGTCTACAATTTGGGTGAGGGATGGTCTTTTAAGAGGAGCAGGTTCTACTGGAAGAGCTGTTAAAAAGGGGGGGGGCATACCACAGTGGTTTGGGGTAAAGGGACAGGATTGGGGGAGACCTCTTTAATTCTGGGGGGGGCACGGGACCCCTTTGGGGCCAGGGTGGTTGTACTTTTAGATTTAACTGGAATCCTTGGGAAGGTTGTAGGGAGGGAGGATAACATTTAACCTTTTCTTCCCTTGTTTCTGCAGGTCTCTGTCCCACAGACCTCTCAACCCCTTGCCAAGCTCTCTTCTGGAGGCACTCCTGGGTCCCCCGAGGCCCCTTCTGAACGAGCTCAGTTCCAGAAGAGCTCCACAGCACCCAAGCTGAGCTTCCCCCAGGCTCTCCAGATGTGATTAAACCCCTCAGAACTCCCACTGAGGAGTTCTGTGGTCTTGCTCAGGCTCCAGGTTCCCCTCTGGCCCTTGCCGACCCCTGTCCCCCAGGGTCCCCCAGTGTCTCTGTTGAGGCTTCCTTGTCTCCGTGTCCCCCCAGCCCTTCTGCGAGGGGCCCTGAGGTCTTACTTCTCCCCGGGCCATCTCTCAGTCTGGCTTTTACTCCACCTGCTGATCACCGCTCAGAAACTCCCAGTTGGCTCTTGGGCATCTCCGAGTCTCCTGGCTCCCCAGACACTCACTCTGACTCCTGTGTTGGTTCTGATCAGCCTCCTGGCTCCCCATCTCATGCACAAGAGTCCCGTTTGCTCTCTAGGAGCCAAGATTCCCCCAAGAAGCACACACAGGCACTCCCTGCTGAGGACAAGGCCCCCCACCTTTCTCAGTTGCCCTTGCGGCGTGCCTCAGAGGGAGTGGTGGAGCCCCAAGGCAGAAAGGGCAAGCAGGAGCTAGGGAGGTCTCTGGCTGCCCTGCCAAGAGGGGGTCCTCACTTAGAGCAGGCAGCGGTGGGAGAGTCCAGCTGGAGCCTGTCACAGTCTTTTGAGTGGTCATTTCCTAACCGGGCTCTTGTGTGTGGTGGGGGGCGACTGGGGTCTCCACCCAGGTCTCCCATTGCGGAGGCAGAAGACCCAGGCCTCTTGGAGACAGAGCTGGGGGGGAATATCTCCAGTCCTGAAAGGTCTTATGAGGGAAGAAGTTCAGAGGGACTGAGCGGGAGAGGAGATGAAATTGAGGCTTGTGGGAGCTCCCCGGGCTGCAAGGATTCGTGGAGCCAGGCTGTGGGGCAGCCAGAGTCCTCTTCTGTCCTTCTGCAGGGGCCTGCACCCGGAGGGCCCTCTGGTGGGAGAAAGCCTAGTAGCCATGAGCGAAAGGGTCCTTTGGTGGCAACAGAGTGTGGCTTCCAAGAGGAGGATGAGGGCTTACCGCCTTTTGTTCCAGTCCATGAGGAGGGGGCTTTGCAGGGAATGGAGCCCTTGCCAAATGTAGAACAGTCTGCCCCCCCTGTACAGCCTTGCATCTCGTTCTCCGAGGACGTCCAGATGCAGACAGCTGTGTCTGGCCAGGAGAATGAGTGTACTCTGGATCTGGTTCAGGAGAGCAAGACTAGTGATGCTGACCCCCCGAGGGGGGCCGAACAGGATCCTAGCTCATGCTGGCTGGATGAACTGCTGGCATCGCCTCCACCCAGCGCGGATGACACTAAGAGGAGAAGTAAGCCCAAGTTGGATGACCCCACAGGACCAGAGGTAAAGGATCTCTGCTTGCTGAGGGTATAGAAAATTGGTTGAGACCAACAAAATGGGTTGCAGGTAGAAGATGTCACTGGGTTTTTCATTCTGTGATTTTAGAACTGGTATGAAATGGGTTAAATGGATACAAAGGTGGCTAGGTGGATGTGCATTCCTGGCTTGTTGGGTAACAGACTGGGCTTGTCTTTGTGAGGGGCAGGTCTTGGTTATAAGTAAGCCGCAAAGTGGTTTAACAGGTTGGATGGCTGCAGAGTGTGCAAGAGAAGAGGCTAAGTCAAAAAAGGCAAGGAGGAGCTAGGGGGATCTGCCAAATGGGATAACCCTCCTGCTCCTCCCAGGTCGACTGCTTCCCTCCTCAAATCTCACCTGCCTGTCTACATCAAAGATAGTTCTCCTGTTGTGTTTGACCTGTTGACCAATGAGAAGCTGTAGCTTCATTTCCAGCCCACGCTGCTAAAAAGGAATGGTGGGATCTTTGGTTTGCTGGCCATGTTACAGTAACTTTTGTACATACAAAGAGTGACTTGATTGAAACAACCATAATCGGTTTATGAGTTGTTATATGGCCGTGCTACTGAAGGTTAAGAGACCTGATGGGACCAGTGGAGAACCAGAACTTAAGTTTTGTGTTCTGCTACCTATCTATTTCCTTTCCTTCTTAACTCTTATATAGGCATGTTTTGTTTACATGCTTTTGATCTTCCTTGCCTCTTGCCAACATATTCCTATCAACATTTCTAAATTATTTCTCACACCTGAATGTTTACGGATCCATTTCATGCTGTGGTTTTCTTACACTGAAAGCACTGAAAGCTGTGTAGAAAAGTAAGTGCCAAAAGCATGTAGAGAATTGGTTCTGTCCTACAAGGCATATAACTTGCTGTGTCTACACATGCTTTCCAGTTTAATTACATTTGTGCTGGATAATTGCACATGATCTACACATTTTTTTCTTGAGAATGTGCTTTCAATAGAATGTGGCTTTTAGAGGAGGAATATATTCAGATTTTTCTTTTGGGTCTAACTGTAGACTCAGGAATGGGGGAGACTCTGCTGATACCTTAAGTTGCAAGTGTCCATTTCTGTCTGCTTAATACCTTGGGTACAAAACACAAAAAACTGCTGTCTGAAATCACTAAGGTAGAACAAAAAAAGTATAAAAATAATATTTTAATACTGAGTTAAACAACACAATAACCATATAACTAGATAAAGCCAAGGTGTTCTTACAAGAAACAACAGTAGTGCAGAAAAGTGAAGTCCCAAAAATTTCAATGTGTCTCACTCCTGTTGTATTGTAATTCCATAGTCCAACTTGACATACATTCATCATAGAGTGGACTCATATAGTTCCTGGAAAATCCATATAATCTTGAAATCCATAAGCCATAGAGACGTATAGTCCGGATGCATGCTGCCGCATTTCAAATAATTCTTCAAAACCAATAGGCTACAGTGGGACTAAATACAATTTCAAGGCATACATAATTGAGGATAAACAAACAGACAATATGTATGAATTGCATCTCTCTATATAATAGTTCTGTTTTGGTCGTGGACTCTCCTGAACATTCCACACACTCCCAAATCGTTTGGCTCCCTGCTCTGTCACTCAGAAGCTGTCCCTATCCACTGGCTGCGTTGCCTGAGTCTCGCCTCAAATATTTGTTTTTATTTTATTATTTATTCAATTTATACCCCGCCCTCCCCGCGAACGGGCTCAGGGTGGCTTACAGCAGTGGCCCACTTGCCAATAAAACCAATAAAACAATATACATCATTTCATAATAAGTTAAAACATAAAATCATAAGATGCATTCAGTTCTACAGTTCGTTGCTAACGATGGCGTATTAAGGTGTCTCCAAAAACTAGATTCCAGCTCAGTGTCGTTGCAAGTCGCTTGATGTAACGGGCCAGATGTTGGCACTGAGGGCCTGGCTCATTGATGGTAGTGGTGGGGGCGGCTCCTAATTGGCCTGGTAAAAGTGCTCTGTCTTTCAGGCCCTGCGGAACTGCAATAGATCCCACAGGGCCCTGATCTCCTCTGGGAGCTCATTCCACCAGTAAGGAGCTGCCACTGAGAAAGCCTTGGCCCTTGTCATGGCGAACCTAACCTCTTAGGGGCCCGGCAGGATCAAACGATTCTGAGACCCTGACCTCAGTGCTCTCTGGGGTATATGTGGGGAAAGGCGGTCCCTCAGGTATGTCGGACCCTGGCCATATAGGGCTTTAAAGGTAAGCACCAGCACCTTGAAACGGATTTGGTATGCTATTGGCAGCCAGTGCAGGGCTTCAACGCAGGCTGGATGTGTTCCCATCTAGGTAAGCCCATCAACAGCCTGGCCGCGGCGTTCTACACTATCTGCGGCCTCCAAATTTGCAACAAGGTTAGCCCCATGTAGAGAGCGTTGCAGTAGTCTAGTCTCGAGGTGACTGTCGTGTGGATCACTGTGGCCAGGTCGTTGCGGTCGAGGAAGGGAACCAACTACCTAATCAGCCAAAGATGGTAAAAGGCTGACTTGGCAGTGACTGCTACCTGGGTCTCCATTGTTAAGGAGGGGTCCAGGAGCACACCCAAGCTCCTAACCTCTGGCGCTGGCACCAATGGTGCCCCACCAAAGGCCGGGAGTGGGGTCCCCACCCGTGCACCACCCCAGCCCACACACAGGACCTCCGTCTTTGCCGGATTCAGTTTCAGCCGACTCAGCCTAAGCCAACCAGCCATGGCCTGTAACGCACGGTCCAGATCTCCAGGACTGGAGTTTGATCAGCCGCCCAGAATCAGATAGAGCTGGGTGTCATTAGCGTACTGATGGCACCCCAGCCCATAACTCCAGGCTATCTGGGCAAGGGGGCACATATAGGTGTTAAATGCTATTTAACATCTATATGCACCCCCTTGCCCAGATTATCCGGAGCTATGGGCTAGGGTGTCATCAATATGCCGATGACACCCAGCTCTATCTGATGCTGGGCGGCCGGTCGGACTCGAGTCCCGATGACCTGCATTGGGCACTTGAAGACGTGGCTGGTTGGCTCCGGCTGAGTAGATTGAAACTAAACCCGTCGAAGACGGAGGTCCTGGGCCTGAGTCGGGCCGGGACAGGATTGGGGCTCCCTCTCCCAACCTTCGACGGGGTACCTTTGGTGCCTGCATCTGGGGTTCGGAGTCTGGGAATGCACCTGGACTCCGCTTTAACGATGGAGGCCCAGGTGGCAGCCACTGTCAAGTCCGCCTTTTTCCATCTTCGACGGGCTCGGCGGTTGGCCCCCTACCTGGACCGAGATGATCTGGCCACAGTGATCCACGCGACGGTCACCTCGAGGCTAGACCACTGTAACGCTCTCTACATGGGGCTGCCTTTGTCGCAAATCCGGAGGCTGCAACTGGTGCAGAATGCTGCGGCCAGGCTGTTAATGGGTCTCTCTAGGAGGGACCACATTCAGCCTGTGCTGAAAGCGCTGCACTGGTTGCCAATAGCGTACTGAATTCTCTTCAAAGTGCTGGTTCTTACCTATAAAGCCCTACATGGTCTGGGTCCAGCCTACCTGAGGGACCGCCTTACCCCGTATGTTCCCCCAAGAGCACTACGGTCTGGGGCCCAAAATTTACTAACTGTACCGGGCCCCAGAGACGCAAAACTGGTCACTACAAGGGCCAGGGCCTTTTCGGTGGCGGCCCCTACCTGGTGGAATGAGCTCCCGGAGGAGATCCGGGCCCTGCGGGACCTGATGCAGTTCTGCAGGGCCTGCAAGACGGAGCTCTTCCACCAGGCTTTTGAGTAGGGGCCGCCGCCCCCCGCCCCCCCTGTTATATTGTCATCATGGGGGGTGGAAGAGGCCCTAGGAAGAAAACATCTTAATTCTTGAACATCTGAATAAATGTTGAAACCACTGAACGACTATGGGGAACCTCTGGACTTGGCCCGTCATCTTTGGGGTTGTTGGAAATGAAGATCAACGAGCACTTTAAGTTTAAATCTGTACTGGGGTTGGTTTTAAATTGTATAATTGTTTTAACTATCTGAATTATGTTTTATTGTTGCAAGATTTCTTGCCTTGTTAGCCGCCCTGAGCCCTACGGGGGAGGGCGGGGTATAAATCTGATTAATAAATAAATAAATAGCATCGGGGAAAGCACTGCCCCTTGAGGCACTCCGCACTCCATCGGGTGTCTCCTGGACTGTTGCTCCCCGATTGCCACCCTTTGTCCCCAACCTTGGAGAAAGGAAGCAAGCCACTGTAAGGCAAGCCCCTGTATTCCCATGTCGGCGAGGCGGTCGAGCAGCAACTGATGGTCGACCGCGTCGAATGCAGCCGACAGGTCCAACAACAACAGCACTGCCACCCCGCCCCGATCCAGATGCCTCTGCAGATTGTCACTCAGAGCGACCAGAGCCATCTCTGTCCCATGTCCCGGGCGAAAGCTGGACTGGAAGGGATAGAGCCTGGAAGTGTCCTCCATAAAACCCTGTAGCTGTATTGCCACCGCCCTCTCAATTAATTTTCCCAAATAGGGCAAATTGGAGACCAGCTGGTAATTAGCCAATTCGGCCGGGTCCAGAGATAGTTTCTTTAAGAGTGGGCAGACCATCGCTTCCTTGAGTGCCCCTGGGAACAGTTCCTCTAAGAGGGACTTGTTGATAATTTCCCTCAGGGCACCTTAGAACCCCTCATGGCCCACTTTAATGAGCCAGAAAGGGCACGGATCAAGGCTTCATGTGGTTGGGCATACAAGTCAAGAGAAATCTGCCAACTTCCTCCAGGCTGAGTGGGCTGAAATGATCTAATACCGAAGCTGAAGACATGCTTGGGGCCTCGAGATTGCTCACTGTTTCAGCTGTGGCGGTGAGGTCGCGGCGGGACTTTATCCGCAAAATAGCTCGCAAATGCCTCGCAGCCAATATCCAATTCTTTAGCGTTTAGTCTGCCCTGCGGCAGAGCTGTTATAGACCGCATCGGTCTAAACAGTTAGGCTGGGTGTGAGCTTGCGGATGCAATCTCTGCCACGTAGAAATCTCTCTTCACAGCTTTGACTGCCATCTCGTAGGATCTCATAAACGTCCTATAAGATGCTCTTGTGGCTTCGTCACGGGCGTGACGCCACTGTCTCTCTAGCTGTCTCAGCTCTCACTTCATAAGCTGCAGCTCCTGAGTAAACCAAGGAGCGAGCTTGGAGCGAGGGCGCAGAGGGCGCCGGGGAGCGATCTCGTTGATGGTTACGGAGAGCCAGCTATGCCAGTCCTCCACAAGCTCGTCCAACGAGCCGCCATGGGGCATCGGATCCCATAGAGCCGTCCGAAGCCGCATTCGGTCCATGTGGCTCCGCGGGTGAGCAAAAATGCGCTCGCCGCCTAAACAGGGTCGGGGTGGCACATTCAGGCGGGCCTTCAGGGCATGGTGGTCCGACCATGGGACTGCCAAAGCAGTAACTCGGTCCACTGTTACCCCCGCCGCAAAAATCAAATCGAGCATGTGCCCATCCCAGTGAGTGGAGGTAGTTACATATTGGGAGAGTCCTAGTGCCGCCATGGACAACACCAGGTCTGCTGCCTGACTGGAGGTTGCACCATCGGCATGGACATTGAAATCACCCAGGACTATACGTCTGGGGTGCTCCAATGCCCAGCCTAATACGGCCTCCATCAGGAACAGTAGGCTATTGGCTGGAGTGTTAGGCGGTCGGTACACCAGCCAAATTGCCACACTCTCCCCGGCCTCCCATTCCAGGCCAGCACACTCAATGCCCGTGATCTTAGGCAACGGGAGCGCCCTGAAGGAGTAAGCCTCCCGGATGAATATAGCTACTCCCTGCCGTCCCCAAGTCCGTGATTGGTGAAGGACCGAGAACCTGGGAGGGCAAGCTGGGAGAGAGCTACCGTCTCCCCATCCCACACCCAGGTCTCGGTCACGCACGCCAGGTCTACCTTCTGTTTTTGCACAAAGTCCTGAAGGATCATGGTCTTATTATTGATAGACATGGCATTGGACAACACCAGTGTCGGAGAGGGGTTCCTCGTCCTAGCCCCACAGCCGACATCACTCGGGATGAGGCGCAGGCTGGAAGGGGGCCGAGCTTTCCTATTTCTCTGCCCCCTTCCCTTCATTCCCTGCCTGGCCCCACCGCTGTATTTCCCCCTCCCTAGGAGCACTGGAATCCCCTGCTCAGGCATTGCTGTACCCGGTGGTCTTTGCTACCCTAGCCAGCTAGGCCCTCAGACTGTCCAGTTGAGCTGACAATGTTTAGGAACCCTATGTACAATAATATTAAGCTTAAATTAAAACCTTCCCCCGTTTTTTCCCTGCCATCCAGTCCCCGTCCAGATGTTATTACCTCCCCATCTGTTTATCCTCAGTCATTCTCTTACTGCCCATATAATTAGACTGACAGCATATGGTTGCCTTTTTTCTTTTCCTCTGTTTTCCCCTTTATAGCCAGTACATTTAAATAAAGGCTAATAAACCAATCAGTGGCACATTTTGTGATGCCCACAGTGCAGCCCGACCCTGTGGACCCTGACCCCGGGGATTCTACACCCTCAACATCTGAGGGTGAGCTCCCTGCACCCCTTGAATCACTAGGTCCAAGTCCTGGGGAGGATGAGCACCAACTACCAGGAGAGTTTACACCTGGAGCCACACCTGCAGAGCCAAGCACAAGCAGCACACCTCCTGATTCCCCCCACCTGTGCTTCGTTTGCGAGAACAAAGGCGACAAGACATGGCAATGCGGCATAAAGAGGCATGCATGAGAGGTCGGCGTACTCTAAGCCCAGAGTACTGACTGGAGCCAGGACCCTGTTAGTGGCCGGTAATTGGCTAACGAGCGGAAAGGGCTTTTAAGGTGGCTATCTCAGATCCCCAACTCGTGCTGGCAACTAATCGCATAGACGAATTGCTGCACCCCGGATCCTATGTTCCTGTTTCCTGGTTTTCATCTTGATTTCCCGGCTCCTGACTTTGGCTTGCGTGACGTCGTTTCTCTGCCTCCCTGACTTCGGACTGTGTAACCTGACTCTTGACGAATGGCTTTCTGCTTGTAAACTCTGCCTGCAATCTCCGGTAACCCTAGACTGTGGTATTTTGGACTCTGCTAACGTTTCTCTGCCTTATCTGGTGCCCTGGCCTCAGACTGTGTTTTGGACTTTTCGTGCCCTGCCTGGCCCGTCAGTGCAATTGTGACACATTTACGTCAACCTATCCAACCTTGCTTCCTTCCTCATTGATTAATCAATCGCACCCAGTGGGCAGTTAATCCTATTATTTTAATTTGCTAATTAGACCCTGCAATTGATTGGAAGTTATCAGTAATAATATCCGACCCCACCCCAGTTCATTTAGACAATAAACAACCTGGATCTTCCTATAAATTAATTCATCAATATCATCAATTTAAGCCCATAATTAATTGAGGGGAAAGACAAAACTAACTCATCAGTAACCCACCCCAACCAATTAAATCTGCAAAACCAAAATTTCCCTCTGAGAGTAAACAGAGAGTAGCTATTGAAAAGTTCGCCTCTGGGTAGCAGTAGTAGACAAGTTTGGGCAGCTGCCTGCCCGTCGGTCCGCTGAAACTTTCCTGGGTCGGTCGATTCTGGGGCTCGCAAAAGCAAGTGACAGTCTGCACCAGGGCTCACCAACCCCAGCGTGCCGATGTGTGCTCTCCTCCCGAGCCGCTTCAGGCCAGCAGTTGGCAGTTCTTACAAAGTTCGATGTCTTCCAGCTCCCAGGGTCCCTTCTCAGATTTCCCTGCGCTGCCTCCGGCTGCGTTACTGCCGGCAGCCCCGAAGCGTCCTGCCGCGGTCTCAGCCTCTCTCATTGTACCGTTGCTCCCGACCAACTCCGAGTGAGCTCAGGAGAGGCAAGAGCCCTCCTCGGATCGTCTAGTCTCTTTGCCAATGGTCTTGGCACGGCACAACTTAGTGGTCGTGTTAGCTCCGTTGGCTCTGCTCAATTCGCTGAGTCGCAATGTGCAAAATGGCAACCACGATGATCTGGTCAGGCGTTCTGCAGGGCATGCTGCAAGCAGACGCCAATAGGGATGCTCCTCAGCCCCGTAGGGCTCTCAGGCCGCTCTGCGGCTTCCCTACTTGTCCTCACCCCAACCAGGCCGCTCCGGGGCATCCCCCTTTTCATTCCTGTTCCCTCGCATATAGTGGGGTGCCGCTGATCTCTCCGGTTCTCGCAGCTGCCCAATGTTTTCCAAAGTCCATAAGTGGGGTAAGTTAGCTCTTATTTCGCTTTGTGCATAGGTAAAATCATAGAAGTTGCAGGGAGCCTAGCACCGATGCTCCCTACCCGTTGCCATGTTCTAAGCCTAACCAATATTCTAAACAGTTTGCTGTTCCTCTCCCCCCAATAGCCAGTTGGAACACAGAGGTCATTTGCATATGCGGCCTGATTGGCCTTTGCCTCTAACATTCTAAACAGTTTGTTGTTGCTGTTGGGTGTCATTAAATGTGTCCTGAGGTAAAATATATATCCCAATTTTCCCTTAAACGGTCACTGGAGTTGCCAATCTCCCCGTAGGGCCTGGAGATCTCCCAGAAATCACTGTGTTCCCCAGCCACAGCACATTTCCCCTACAGAAGATTTCCCAGCTATTACAATGGCTGCTTTGGGCAGTGGACTCTATGGCATTATACCCTGCTGAAGTCCCTCTGCACCCCAAACCCTGCCCTCCCCAGCCTCTACCCCTCAAATCTATACATCTGGCCCTCCCCTTAGTATTGCCAGCCTCCAGGAAGCACCTGGAGATCTCCAAGATCAGTTCTCCTGGAGTGAATGGCTGCTTTGGGCAATGGACTCTATGGAATTATACCCTGCTGAGGTCCCTCCACACCCCAAACCCTGCCTCCCCAGGCTCTACCCCTCAAATCTACAGGTATTTCCCAACCCAGAGTTGGCAACCCTGTAACTGGCTATGGAACCACTTTCCAGACCCTTGGAACCCAGAAAACATGGCACTGGAGGAGGTGCTTTTCTACCTTAGCTGCCACTGCATAACCCCAAATCAACATAAGTCAGGAGTGGAGGGAACCATGAGGCTGTCCTCCCATACTACCCACTTGGGGCAGCAAAATGTCTTGAGACAGCCCTACCTTATAGCTAAGCAGAAGGAAATAAACATGGCTTGCCTCCCTCTGTTTTCCCCTTCCCTCTGCCGCCCCATCAGCCACAGCCAGGACACTCACCTGGAGCTTCCTTCTAGAGCTCGTTGTATTTCTTCCGACAGCGGACCTTGCTCCTAGTAGATACATAATACAAAAACATGGAAAAACTCACCCCAATCTCAGTAGTAGCACATACAGAAGCCAGTTTATTCAGTCACAAAGGATCATGGGTCCTTATCCCACCATGTGTTACACATAATTTATATCTAACTGTCAGGCTGCAGCAACACAGGTCAAGTAATGAAAGATCTTGCTGCTCTAATTGGATCAAAGAAAGGAGAATCAGGCTGCAAATGCACAGGTCAAGCAGTTTGAACCTTGCCGCTTTAGTAAATAAACTTAGGGTAGGATATTAGGTTGTAATTGCGCAGGTCCAATAATTTGAAAGCTTACTACTAACTAATATAGGATGTAAAATCCATGCTTTGATTCATACCAAAAGGATATGTTTTTAATTCATAAATGAATCTAGTTTCCTTTTGTAATAGGATCTGTTCAGTGTTTTGCATTTGAAAGGGCTTATTTTGATGGCTGTATAGAATTATAAACTTCATCTCATTCACATTGTGACCTACCTGCATATAATGCCCAACCACTGGTGAATTTTCAACAGCATTATTCACTCTTGATTGGTGCTCCAGCACCCAAGTCCTAATTGCTCTAGTTGTCATCCCTACATATTTTAGCCCACATTGACAAACAGAAAGATAAATTGCATTCTTTGTAGAACAGGTTGCAGTAAAATTAAATTTATACATAATCCCTGTGTCTTTATCAGTATAACTGCTGCCTTCTACCATATACTGACAAGCCTTGCAATGTCTACGCTTTAGAAACCCTTTTGTTTTTGTTTTTTTTGGCCCCCCGAAGGGGGATTTTTTATTGCATTTCTATAAACTACAAAGAAAATAGGGAGGGGACTCTAATATCTACGGGAGAAAGGAAAGTTAACCACTAAATACCCAAGTAGTGAAGATCATTACATAAGCTTATAAAATGATTAATCTAGTCTATTAATAACACAATGAGCTTGAGTATTTAACTCTAGCCTATATTCCCCGACACCCAATATCAATTACTGTTTAAGACAATCACAAAAGCATCAAAACTAAATGTGGCTTCTTAAAGGTGGAATTCAGAGTCCCTCAGCATCTCATTTCTTGGCATTTCTTTTCCTCAAATCATAATCTCTTTTGGGGGCCGCAGCCCCCATTTCCAAATTAGAGACCTCCTCCGAGGTTGAAGAAGAGTTTTCACTGCTTTCTTTACTCTGGTCGTCATCCTTGTCAGTTGCTGCCTCAAGAACTCCTTTGCTTTCTTAACAGAGTCATTTTTTTCTTTTTTCTCGTTTATTTTGAAGAGTAAGCCTTAGGGAACCAGCCATTTGTACTGTATGTTGTTTGTTTGTAAAAACAATGCCAAGTCTTTGAATTTCTTCCTCTTCTTTCTAATTTCAAATGGAATGTCTTTTAGTATCCGTATGGTATTACCGTTGATTTTCAGGGGTATACCTGATGTTGTTTTCAAGATTTGATCCGTCACGTGTCTTTTAGAGAATCTAACCACTATTTCTCCAGGCAGATTATTTTTCTTAATGTATTCTGAATATGATCTGTGGACCACATCCATTTCGCTTTGAAGATATTCCATTTTCAAATCTGCCACTGGTGCAAGTAAATCGCCCAATACTTGTTTTAGATTCTCTCCTTTTGTCTCAGGATGAAGCTTGGTTTTTCCATTTGTAGTTGCAAAACCTGGGATTCATCAGTAATTCTTCTCTTTTCCAACTCCTGTACACGTTTTTTTACCTTTTTAGATTTGGCATTAGCTTCCTTCAGTGTTTCTGCTGTTTGCTCTGTTAATTTCTTAGTCTCATTCAGTTCCAGTTGTTGTGTAGCAAAGTTCTGGTTCAAATTAACCAGTTGCTGATTAATGTTTGTCATCTGGTCCAGCAGAGGGCGCAATGATTCAGCTAAAAGTTGTGAAAGCTCGTTGTTAGCTTCCAGTCTTAGGCTTCTACTTCCCGAAGGGGGTATAAGCTGCGATGGTTTGGTGTAGTGGTTAAGAGAGCCAGTTTGGTGTAGTGGTTAAGTGTGCCGACTCTAATCTGGGAGAACCGGGTTTAATTCCCCACTCCTCCACTTGCACCTGCTGATGTGACCTTGGGTCAGTCACAAGCTCTGGCACAGCTGTCCTTGAAAAAGAGCAGTTTGTGTCAGAGTTCTCTCAGCCCCACCCACCTCACAGGGTGTCTGTTGTGGAGAGGGGAAGGGAAAGGAGTTTGTAAGCCGCTCTGAGACACCTTTGGGTAGTGAAGGGCGGGGTATAAATCCAATCTCTTCTCTTCTTCTTCTTCTTTCTCACCTCTCCGCCCCGCCATTTTTGAGGATTGTTTACTTTTAGAAAAGTTTGCCAAAGTCTCTGTTTTTCACCCAAACATTTTACTTGCACTTTTATGTGTTTCTTAAATCAGTTCTATGGCTTTTACATCCAGCACCCTCTTTTTAAAATGCTCTGTTTGGATTTCATGTCTGGGAGTCCCCGTCCCCCCCCAAAACGCTCGCTTAACTCAAAGGGGCTATCTCGGCAAAGTTCGGTGTTTTGCTTTCAACTCAACTCACAGTTCATCGTTGGTCTCCAGACCCGCTTAAGGTACGTGTATCTCGCCTGATCTTCATGCCCTTGTCCCGGTCAGCAACTCTTAAGCCATTCGGCTGCACAGCGGTAGGACCTTTGGGGCAGAGGGAAGCCTCAATTCCCCAGCATCGAGCCGGTTGAAGAGGCAATCCCTCAAAAGCCCCCTGGCTAGGAGCCCTATTCCAAAGGGCTCCGGGGGGGTAGTGAACAGTCGCCCCCCCTCCTAGCCACTGGCGTTCAGATCGCGACCTTGGGAGCTTACCAGGGTCGCGTCCGCCATCGTGCCACCAAAAACCGGAAGAGGAGGAGGAGATTGGATTTATCCCCCGCCCTTCATTACCTGAAGGTGTCTCAGAGCGGCTTACAAACTCCTTTCCCTCCCCCTCCCCACAACAGACACCCTGTGAGGTCGGTGGGGCTGAGAGAGCTCTGACAGAAACTGCTCTTTTTCAAGGACAGCTCTTATCAGAGCTACGGCTTGCCCAAGGTCATCCAGCCAGGTGCAAGTGGAGGAGGAGTGGGGAATCAAACCCGGTTGTCCCAGATTAGAGTCCGCGTGCACTTAACCTCGAGACCAAACTGGCTCTCAGAAACCCTTTTGGATTAGTTGCAGCTGTGTTGCCTTTAAAGAAATCAGATCTAACCAAAGCATTTCTCAGATTTTTTCCTCTGTGTAGACCTATATATGGTGACAACTGACAGCCAGGAATATGGGAGACTATATGCCAGTGTCTAAAGATTGATCTTCTAATTTGATTAGAAATGCTGGAATGTTGAAAACCACATGTAATTCTTCCTGTAGATTTCCTATTTTTATATTTCAATAACTCCTCCCTGTTTACATGCTGTGCCCCCGGGCTGTGGCCTGTTTGGTCGTCCTGAATGGATAACCTCTTTGTATGAATTGCTTCTCAAGTAAATCTGCTTCAGCAGCAAAATCTTGTGGAATAGATGAATTCCTTTTGGCCCGTATGAATTGTCCATAGGGTAAATCATGACGTAATTTATGTGAATGTAAAGATGTAAAATATAATAAAGAATTTCTGTCAGTTACCTTATGGTATGGCCTGACCATACGCCTGCCCTGATGAACATATACAGTGGTGTCTAAAAAGTTAATAGACTGCTGATTGTAGTGTATATCAAACTTTATGCTGTCATGTAATGTATTGAGCCACTGGTGAAACTGATTTAAGCATATATTGCCCCGCACTAACAAAAAAAAGCGTTAATATATCTCAAATACTTTTTGTTAAGAAAAAAAGGGTTTTCAGATGCTAGGATATATGTTTCTTCAAAGTATGGCATAAAAAAAGATTAGCAAGTGGAGGGGCAGCTGGATTTTCCGTCGCAATGCCACATTTTTGAAAATATTTTTTTTTCAAACCGAAAAAATTATTTTCCGGTATTAAATCAAAAATTCCAATCAAAAAATAAGTGGTAACAGGGATATTTTGTTGTTCCTCTAATACTTCTGCAATAACCTGTCTTATTTCTCCATGGGGTATATTAGTATATAAAGCCCTTACATCAAGGGTCACCAGGCAGCAGTCTTCAGAAACCTGTGTATTCCGGACAACGCATCACTATAGTTTTATGGATTTCAAGATTACATAGATTTTTCAGGAACTATATAAGTCCACTCTATGATGAATGCATGTCAAGTTGGACTATGGAATTATAATACAACAGGAGTGAGACACATTGACATTTTAGGGACTTTACTTTTCTGCACTACTGTTGTTTCTTGTAAGAACACCTTGGCTTTATCTAGTTATATGGTTATTGTGTTGTTGAACTCAGTATTAAAATATTATTTTTATACTTTTTTTGTTCTACCTTAGTGATTTCAGCCAGCGTTTTTTTGTGTTTTGTACCTATTTATGTACGCTGGTTCCCCTCCTCCTTTGGTTTCCTTCTGCTTAATATCTTAGTCATATTGAGATAAGTGGGTTGAAGAGAGGCATCTTTATTAAACTTGCACCCCCCTGCCAAACCTTTCCCCCTCCATATGGTCTCCTCTTTGTTTTGCTTTCCTTTTATAGGATCTCCTCGGATGGTCACGGAAGGACCTTTGCAGCGAGTTTGGCATTGGAGAGACTGGCCGATCCGTGGCTTTTGACGTGGGATGGGCCGAAGAGGCTCTTGGCAGCAAGGCAGGGTGGCCTGATGAGACGGAGCAGGATCTTGAATTTGGCACTGGCAAGTGGGATTGGCTGAGCTCATACAGTGCTGGCAATGCTGACAGGCAGGATATCCCACAAGACTGGGCCGGGGGGACTCCATTGCTGGGTAATTCCAACCAAGGCCAAGAAGATTGGCTCACTGCCTATGGGAGCAGCTGCGCTGGCCAGCAGACTGGGAAGCCTGATTGGAGCAGCAGGTATGACACTGACGCCGCTGAATGTCAAAGTACAGAGCCTTATGCGAGGAAGCGAGGCTGGCCCAGGCTCTGCTCTGAAGCTGATCACGGGAGCAGGGAGTTTGCTGTGGGCAACACAGACTGGAGCAGCCAGTGTATTGGAAGTGCTGCTGCTGCTGCTGCTGACAGGACTGACTGGCCCAGCAGTGCTGAAAGTGCCAGCTGTGTGGACTCCGAGGCGAACACCCAGGCATCAGATGAGTCCAGCCAAGGCAGTCACACCCACCACCAGGATGCACAGCTTAGCCTCACAGGGCCTGATGGTGGCCGCGGCCCCTATCAGGAGGCTGCATTCCGTGCCTGTCAGTCAGGCTGGCCTACGGAAACCAGTGCTGACGCCAGGGCCACTGGCCTGCAAATGGGGTTCAGTGACCAGCAGTCGGAGCAGCCCAGTAAATGCCGTGCCAGCCATTCTGCATCTCAGGTTAACAGCCAGCAGCATCCCCAGCCTGATGCATATGGCTTTAGCGATGCCAGTTGTCCAGAATCGGAACTAAGTGCCGAGCAGTCTGACTGGCCCACTAGTTTTGGTGTGGGGGTTGCCCAGTGCCAGGGCAGTGATTCCAGTGTTGGGAAGCCAGATAGCATTGATGGGCACAAGGGTAGCCAAGTGGGCTGGGAGAGAGAAGTGGGCATTGTGAGTGGAGGCAGCACCCCGGGGTTTGGGGCGGGTGATGCGGAGTTCCGTGCCCAGAAGACCGTCTGGACTGATGCCTATGTCCTTGGTGGAACTGATCCGCAAAGTAGTGACTTCTCAGCTGGCGCAAGAGACTGGGTCAAAGGCACTGATGTCTCAGGAACTGAACGAAAAATGCAGTGCAGTGCTGCAAGGAAGGACCAAGGAGGAAGCTTTGACCCACGGGATATGTCAGGTCTAAGAATGACAATGGATTTGGTGGAGACATCTGACAGCCTGATGGACCAGACTCGAGATTTAGGAACTGTGGCCATGGATGAGTCCAGAGGAGTCGGAGAGGGGCAGTCTGACTGGACCCAAGACCTCAGCCTCAGAGGCATAAGCCTTTCTGGCCTCTCCAAGGCTGACAGCCCAGATGAATCTAGAGAACCTACAGAGGAGCAGCCTGATTGGCTCTCTGCCCTGGCTTTGGCAAGGTTGTCTGCCCCCTCAGGTGCAGGGCTTGTGAATCCAGAGTTGCCAAGAGAACCTGGTGTGGGACAAGCAGATTTGGCGTACAGACCTGGCATTGAAAGCAAGGATGTATCTGACGAAAGGTCCAAAGGTTTGGAGGGGGCTGAGGAAGCTGGCCCAATGGAGATGGGCTGGGCCAGTGAACGTCGGAAAGAACGTCACGACCAGAGTTCTTGCTCTGGAGCTCCTTGCTTGGGTGGTGGTGAGGGGCAACACCCCGGAACAAGTGAAGACCCTGGAGAGAGGTAAGAGCCCTAGTTGACTCTCTGATAAAGGTGTAGGAAGGGAGCAGAGCAGGGCCCAGCAGAGTACATGTTGGTTGTGCTTCTGTGTTGTTAATCAAGCGTTGTGAATAATTTATTGATTTATTTATTCGAATTTTATACCGCCCTAACCCCCCCCCCATGGGGGTCTCTGGGCGGTTTACAATTTTTAGAAGTGCTAATCACATGTTACTTCCCTAACTACGGCCACATTCTCAGAGGGGTTGGGACAGCCTCCCAGCACCCAGGTGGTGACGGCTCTTTCTTCCGGCTTCCGGCTTCTTCGGCTAGTCGTTGGGTAGCTGCTCACCCCCCCCCCGATCTCTCCCAGTCACTGCAAGTTAACTGTTGCAGTTAATGTAATGGTACTCTGCTGCTGCAATCTGGTGCCACAACAAGCTCTAATTCAACAGGAATTTGTTGCTGTTGTTTATGAACCCCACTTGTCCACCTCCTCTTGTGTGTAGAGCTTGTTCAAACGCATCCCAGTTTAATCAAGCTTCTGTTTGCTACGGCTTCTGCATGCAGGCACCTTGGCAAACAGGACTTTTGTTTCCCCCCTTACAAGTTGGGATTCTAAATCCTCTGTTAAATCCCAGTTTTGGATCCTGGCTTGTGGGTGGAGAAGCAAGATCCCGTTTCTGAAGTGTGTGCATTTAAATGCCAAAGCAGTGCTTAAGCAAACCAGGAAGTGTTTTGTCAAGCTCTGTGTGCAAGAAGAGATGAGAAGAGTAAGGAGAGCACGTGAGCAGAGCAAATAAGCTGCGTTTGTGCATAAGGCTGACAGGCCACCATTTAAATTGCTTGCGGTGACATCTGAATGTCATGCGGTGCCCAGCTGATGAGGCAGCTCTTGCAGTTTCTCCTTAAAGTCCAAACGCTTGGAGGGAATCAGGATAGGCAGAAGCCACAGTGCTGCTCTGTAGAGACAGGCCTGGTCCTGTGGCAGCAGCTCTTCTGGCGCTCTCCCTCACTTCATTCAGGATGGACGGGGCTGCCTTCCTATATGTGCTCCTCCTGTCTGCTAGGAGGGACACAGGGGTCACATGTTCAGTTGTATTTCCCCTGTCTGTCTGTCTGTCTGTCTGTCTACCTCTCTATCATTGCTCATACAGCTATCGCCTTAAGCAGAAATTAGACCCAAAGAAAATATTTAAAAAGACCTTACTCAGCACTATTTCTCTTATATTTGATTATTGTGCCTATGAATTCTGCCACTGAGAGGGCGACACGATCACTGGCATCTGATAGTAGCCACGCCACCTGGGCTCGCACACTTAGCAGTTCCATACCTTTAAGTAAAGGGGTGACTAAATTAGCCCTCAACTCATCGGATACAGGGCACTCCAGAATCATATGTTCGATATGAGCATCTGCATGTTCTATCAGAGTATGATACTTTATTATAGCTGCCCTCCAAAACTGCCAAGGGACGAGCGTCCAGTCTTGCCAAAGTAAAAGCTCTTCTTAGTTTTGGGGCTGTCAATTGATAAAAATATTTTGGCAGTTGCATCGGGAGGGCAGTTCCCAAATAGAGTGTCGAACACACCCTGCACGCCCGAATAGAGGCACTAATAGATGTACAAAAAACCCAGGAGTAGTTGATGGCTACCTTCCAGTCTGGTTCTGAGAGAATATGCAGACACAGTTATGCACTACTGCTCTCTCCTGGCTGAAGAAACACAGTAGGACACTGGCTGGTGCAAAACAAGTCCGTAGACAGCAGCAGTGGGACTGCATCTGGTCACCTCGAAGCTTTTTCCCTTTTGCTTGCCGAGCCAGTCTCAGAGGGTGGTTGTGGGGGTGGACTGATGGATGGGAGAATTGTGTATGCTACCCTGAAGGAAGTGCAGGATAAAAATGTGATGTGACCAGGGCTAGTGCCTCATCACAAAGCTGCCTTTCATTTTGGCTCTTGTTCTAGTATGGTCAGTTTCCCATCCATGTCAGTGTCTTGGTTTGGCTACCTGCCCTATTCAGTGAGTTGGAGAACAAGGAGACTGGTTTTCTTTTGGCTGGCGTCCTTTTAGAGCTGTCTTGTTTCAGCAACATGCTGTACCAGCCGGCCCAGTATCCTGTCCAAAGCACCGGCCTGCTCGTGCGGCCTGCTTTGAAGCGGCTTCCTTCTGTGTCTCATGCTCTTGTGTCCCTTTGGGAGGAGTGCAGGAGGAGTCACAGTGGCTCAGGCTCTCTTTCCTGTAGCATATTCTGCCGATCTCCTAAAATGGGATATATATTTCTTCTCACCTAAGCCTTCACTTTGATTACTGGTCCTGCTTTCTAGTGATGATACTTGATTTTGAGATTCAGCATCTGCCTCTGTGGGAAGTAGAGAAATATCTGCATCCTATGGGGACTGTGTCGTGCCTCCTACAAGTTCCTGTTTCTTCCACTGCTGACTCTGCCTTGTGTTCCTTTAAGAAGTTTATAATGTCAACTGCAATTTCACTGGTCTTTCAGAATCCATTCAACTGAGCTGCAAATTGGAGGATTCCTTATTAGGGAACATGCTTGATTACCATAAATTTAAGTTTGTTTTTTTAAAATTTATTACAACATACTACATTAGAGATATACAAAACCAAGCAGAGTATAAATAACAAACAGTAAACACTTTGCTTTAAAAAATTGTAGCTACATTGAAGTCTAAATCCAAAAGCAGTTTTAAAAAATATCATTACTAAGTTTATACGAAATAAATATATATCAACTAAAGACTATTATTATGAGAATACTGATAAGAGCTATATTGTTATATACAGTGCAGAGTTTGTAATAATGGAATACGTTATACTGTTTTATGTTCAGAAGTATAACCAAGAAGCATAGGCCGGATTGTTTGGGAGTAAATCCTTCTCAGTCATATATTGAAGGCAAGGGAACCAGGTGCGGTCAAAGAGTGATTTCGTTGTACAGACTTTCGTCTGAGCTATATTTAAAGTGTCACTTATCTTATCCATCAGGAATTGTTCCCACACTTTATTTCTCCAGGCCTCTAAACTTGGAGACTTGGGTGACTTCCAGGCCGCTGCGATGGTGGTTTGTGCCGCCGTAAGTAGGTATGATGTTAGCTGTTGTAGCGGTTCTTCATCGTGAGCTGGATCTCTAAAATGTAATAGGATAACTTTAGGAGAAAGCGGGATGTTCTGTCCTGTTATTTTCGAAATTTCGGAGATTATCTGCACCCAGAAGCTTTGCACATGAGGACATTGCCACCAGCAATGTATATAATCTCCTACCGCCCCACATTTTTTCCAACACAATGGTGAGTATGCTTTATTCATGTGGTTTAGTCGGCTAGGAGTATAATACCATCGAAACACTGTTTTAAAAAATTGCATTCTTACTTTAAAGATTTTTGATTTATTGGCTTTCGATGACCAAATCTGAGACCATTGTTGTTCAGACAGTTCAGTTTGTAAATCTCGTTGCCAGGCTGACTGGAATGCCATTTTCGTTGTGCTGTTAAATTCTGTTAAGATTTTATATATTTTTGAAAGGAGGTGTTTTGAGGAGTCAGAAAGTGTTTCTAACAATGTTTCAAATTGAGTTTTGGAACTCTTGAAAATCTTTTTGTCAGCCAAGTGCTCTACAAGACTCCTTAATTGATGGTATCTGAGCCATGGAATAGGTTTACCGATTCGCTCCTCAAAAAAATTCTTGTTCATTATTTTTCCTTTCTTAACCAAATCTTGGAGTTGATTGAAACCTGCATCTGTCCAGATTTGAAATGCCCCCGGTTCCTGGCCTGGTGGAAACCACCCCTGATTTGTATACGCTGATAGTTGTGAAATGGAGGGTACCAGACGTTTCCTCTGTCTATCCCAAATTCGTATTGTATGACTTAAATACGGATTATCAGTCACTAGTTTAGGTCTCTGCTGTTGGGGGCACCATAAAAATTCTCGTAGTGTAAGAGGGGCAACACTGGTTTGTTCCACCATCATCCAGTTAGTTAGTGAGGAACCATCCAACATCTTCAGAGCATCAGAAAGAGCTGTGGCATTATAGTAATTTTGTAAGTCAGGTACATTAAGACCACCACTAGAAGTTGGCCGAGATAAAATGCGTTGATCGAGTCTGGCTTTTTTAAATGCCCACACAAAAGTTGTCAAAGTATGTATCTTGCCATACTTTAATGTCTGCATCTGGTATATTAATGGGCAGCACCCTGAAAAGGAATAAAAAGCCTGGGAAAATGAAACTTTGGATCAAATGAATTCTATCCGGAAGTGAAAGTTGGAGATTCCAGTCTTTAAGCCTTTGTTGGGTGTCTTTATGTAATTTATTAAAACATAAATTTAAGTTTTTAGCATTTCTACCCCTTGATCTTCTTGTAGCTTTGACTTGACTTTCTTGACGATTTTTCAGTGTTGTCTTGCCCACACATTGGCCCGCACAGGACGGGGAAAGAAATAGCGAGGCAAGCCGGTCTCCCTGTTCCGTTATCACACTGAACATCAGTCAAAGGATAGGTTTCGCTCAGGGACCTCGAGCTCTAAAGGGCAGGGCTGTGGCACCAGCACCAACACCCTACAAAGGGCAGGGGGGCACTGGCGGGGGGGGGCAGAGGTCTTACCTGGGCCCATAACTGCTCTTGCTTCGGTCCATGAGCGGCAGGGAGGGGGGCTTAAGCATCTCCTCGGCACGGCCGTGATGCAGCCGGGAAACTCTGAGAAAGATTCCTCTATCGGGATGCCAATTTGCATTGCCCTGTGGGGTGGTAGACTCCTCCTTTGAATGTATGTTGTTCGTATTTCTTCTGTGGCAATACTTATCCAACCTTTTGGCTGCTCTCTAGGCACTTGGAGAGAGGAGCAGGTAGGGTGAGTTAGGATTCTGTTGATGTAGACGTGGCACACACTCTTTCACAGGGAGGGACAGATTCCCTGAACAGGGTGAGTAGATACTGGTCTATTGCCCGAGCAAGTGGAAGAGAAGTATCTTGCCTGGCAGCCCTCAAACCTGATAACTACACCTGTACTTCTAGGAAAATAAAATCAGGGAGCAGCTTGCTTCAGGCATATGAAAAGTAAGAAAAGCAGGTTACAAACACAGCCGCTCCCTTCTCTCTGTCCCTTCCAAACTGAAAACTACTCTCTTACATACAGTGTAAGCCCTGTTGTTTCCCATAGGCCATATAACATGCTTCTCTCCTATTCAAATATACAATATACTTCTGATGAAGATGGCTGCTGTCCATGGAAACTTGTATTTCAGTGAATCGGTTACTCTTTAGGGAGCCGCAAAGCTCCCTTTTTCAGCAACAGACCAGCACAGCTATCCCACTGGACTAAGAAATGCTTCTGTCGCTGCTTGGTATAAGGCTCTTAGATTCTTAGGTCTTTCTATTTTAGAGAGCCCACAAATCCAGGAGGCAGAAGGTACGGTATGTGGAAGCTTGCTGAAGTGTAGTTATAATCCTGGGCCAGGACTTCCTTAGATCTTCTTATCACACACTCTGTGCGGACAAGCAGAAATTAATAAGGGAAGCTAGACAAATTTTAACTGAACTTACTTTTAAAAGTAGACTACTCCTAATGATAAGAACTGTCCTTTTTGAGAATACAGACTTCAAGGGTGGCATCTTTTCCATTTTGAGCATTCAGTATCTCTTGAAACTCCAGTCACTGGGTGAGGGTGTCTTTGCTTGTCCTTGTTGACATGAGGGGACCTCGTGGTCCACAAAGCAAATAGGTGTCTTTTTAAATAGTGGGAGCAAACCTCACCAAGGGTCATTTTCCTAATTTATGTTGTCATCCCATAGTCCTTTGTATCCTAGTCTGGCAGCCTGGAGAGGCCATCAGGAAGGACCTGGATATGACTTAACTAGGGCCACACACAGTCCATTTAAAGATACAAGTTCCACCCAAGGAGACCCGGCATCACGCAGGAGATGTGCCATCCATCGTGAACCCTGGTATCTCCATTGCTGACTCCCCAAATCCCCACTGGATCCTCTCTGGAGAGACACTCTGGCCGTCTTGGGGCAGTCACTCCATGAGCAGCTCTTTTAATGAGGCTGGTTTATTTGCTGACCTTTTCTTTTTATTTGCTTTGTTTAAATGAGTGTCTGGTTATGTAAATCCCTTGTGTGATAAATTAAGGCTGAACACTGAACTGGGCCAGACAGCCCTTAGATTCAGGATTATTTGAGTTGCTGATTTCTTGTTTGGGTTATTTCCCCATGAACTTGAGTCAAAATATCACCAACTTTTGAATTTGGACTAACTTCCACTTCACTCTGCTGCTCCCCTCCCGTCTTTCTCGGGATCACCTGGTGTCATTTGCAGGATTTGATTGTTCTTTTTATAGGGTAGCTACCTATCCATGTTTTTTTTTTAATCCAGACAGTACAGGAATAAAATGCTTGCTATCAAGAACAGTTTTTGTCCCAGACACTCAAAATCTGGAGATAATTGAAGAAAGACCAAACAGATTTAATGAGTGGGGAGATGGCTGGGAGGGGGGGGGAAAAGCAGTGTTTCCCCTTCTGGGTACCCCCTCCAGTCTGGCAGCAGCTATCACTTGGCTCCCTTGGGGCTTATGATCATGCTTCTATATGCGGGAACCTCAAATATGGTTGGAGAAAGATGACCCATGGCAGCATGCACTCTGCGTATGAGTCATGTGATTACGGGGCAGCATTGTGGATGGGGAAACCATGCCCAAGCCGAGCTTTTCCTCTTCCGAGTTACATCTGTTTCTCCTCTAAGGCTGGCTGCGCATTAAGAACTCAGTAAGAATCTTGATGGACTGGACCAGGAGGAGTCTGTTTCCATCAGTGGCCGTCTGGGTTTTAGGTTGAGGTCAGGAAAACCTGACCTGAAAGGCACAGCCCTCTTCCTTCTCTGCTGCTGTCTGGAAGGAGTTCTTCCAGAATGGATATTTCCCATTCGTAGGTGCAGGGTACCTTGTCATTGCTATTCTGAGTGCAAGTGGGTTTGTGCGTTTGGCCCCATGGAAATGAACCCTATGGGCAAGTCCTTTGAGCCTTCGGGAGGTGGGACCTCACAGTGGTCAGCAGGTGGCCCCTCACTCAGCAAGGGGTCTTTCCGTGGTTTCTGCCTTTCTCCCCTTCCCAGCGTTTTGTGGTCTCGTGATTTATTTTTGTTATAGAACTCTGTGCCCTGACCCGGAGAGCCCCGGCTGGCCCGATCTTGTCAGGTCTCGGGAGCTAAGCAGGGTCAGCCCTGGCTGGTATTTGGATGAGAGGCCAGCAAGGAATGACACTGGCCGTGGGGTCCCCATCAGTTTGCTGTGACCTGACAGCAACAGTAACAACAGCACAGAGTTCTGCATGGCTGAGTGCTGGATGTCATTTCAGAGCAGCAGTCTTGTGTTCCTGACCCTAGATTGCCCCCCAGTGCTGCCTGCCTAGATCTAGAGTAGCTGTGCCCATCTTGAAACCCACTCAGCTGAAGGCAGCTCACTGTTTGGGACTGATCAGGCACTGGAACCCCTCTTTCTAAGGTCAAACCGTGCTTTGCTGTGCTCGCTTTGGTTGCCATCGTTATTAGGGGGGAGGGGGTTCCTGTGGGGAGGGGGGCTTAGTGATTGAGTGAGAGAAGGGGACCTTTGCTTCTAGATGAGGTAACTTTCCTCGCAAGTCGCACCTCCTTTCCCTTTCCCGGGGGAAGGTGTCCTTGAGAGCTTCCCTGTACCAGCTTGAGCTGCAGATAACCAAGACCTCTGTCTTCCACTTGGTTGAGATGGCAGCATTAGGCGTGGTGTGGATGTGTGACGTATGCCTGGGGGGAAGGAAGGGGCTTTTCTTCGAATTATCTGTGTTACCCTTCTTCCCGCCAAATGTCTTCAGTTCTAACACAGTGACTTTCGGGATCTTGCATACATCTCAATAAACTTATCACTGCCAAGAGAGAGTTGCTGAGTGTAACGACTGGGGGGTCTGACAGATACAGTGTGTGCATTTGCACTCATACTGTGTGCATTTGCACTGGTTTCTCACTGATAGTCAAAACCAGGGGAGGCAAGAGGTACATGACTCTGGGGGGGGGGCGGTCCGGAGAGGCAGGCAAGGTGGGCACTGGGGGTGTGTGCCCCGCTGGACATTCTGCAGTCCTTCACCAGTAAGCCCCTCCCCTCCCCCTCCTCCCCATGCGTGGCATATCTTGTGCCCTCAAGGAAGCGTGTGAGCCATTTGGGTCCTCCTTTGCCTGCGCTTGCTTTAAATGCTCCCTGCATGGCAAGGGTGGCATTTCCATCGTTGGCTGGAGCTGAGGCCTGGCCTGGTAACTGGTCATCAGTTTAACTTGTTTTCACATGATGATTGTGATGTCATGGGGATGTAAAGGGGGGAGATACAAGAAAGGGGGTTCATGTTTACTCTTGAGGGTCCCTGTTGGATCGTAGGGTTGAATTGCCCCTGCATAGCGTTGTCTACTTTGTTGTCTCCATACTGCTGAGTTGCATGTGAGAGGTAGTCCTTCATTTTTTCCTGACCTGTCTACTTCTTCACACCCCTTTATTAGTCTTTCAGTTAGAGCAAAACATTTCTATAGGAAGAGTAATCATTTGGGGATTCATCGGGGGGGGGGGGCAAGGGTGGTGGCAGAATGGAGAGACCCTGCTGAAGAGGGTAATGAGTAGAATCTCACACTGCCTTTCTTTACCTCCCCAGCAGAGCGCCCCACAGTGAACAGTTGTCCACTCCCAGCCACCTGCTGGAAGAGATGGTTGCCAACAGTGCTGTCGAGGAGGTGGCTCAACAGAAGAGACCTACTTCCTCCCACAGCTGCCGTTCAGGAGAAGAGGGAAGACTCGGCACCTTGACCGATGACCAGATGACTGCAGCTGAAAAGACTAGGGCCTCTCCTGCCTCAGTGGAAGTGCAAGAGGATGAAGAGGTCCGGTCCAATGGAGATGGTGGTATCAGCCAGCTGGACAGTAGAAACTGTAGTCAACCACCTCTGGAAGCAAGGCGGCTGAGTCATCCAGAGCAAAGTGGAAGCCAAGCAGAAGAACCCGTATCCCAAGAAGGTCACACTACAGATGGGGCTGGAGCACCGTCAGGGGAAACCCCCATCTTCTCCGTGGTAGGCACTCGACTAGGACATTCTGAGGAGCTTTGAGACACACACACACACACACACCCCGGCGCATATGAACTAATATGAGAGCTTGAGACTGTTGGGACCTTTGCTTTGTACTTGAAAGGCAGCATTGTCTTCCTAATGCTGCCTCTTTCTGAACTCTTGACAGAATACTTTGCCGAATCATCCCTCTGCTGAACTTTGGCCATTGTCTTGGGATAGGGTTGCCAGGTGGGGCCTGGAGTCCTCCTGGCATCACCGCTGATCTCCAGTTGGCAGAGATCAGTTCCCCTGGAGAAGATGGTTGCCTTGGAGGGTGGGCTCTGTGGGTGTTATACCCTTCCTGTGTCCTGCCCTCAAATCTCTAGGGATTTCCCAACTCTACCTACAGATGTTATCAGAGGCTTTGTAACTTTGCTCACAATCCCCCCCCCAAAAAAAATAATAATAATTGAGCTTGTGCTTTTTTGCTTAAGTGGTTCCAAGGTGGTGAATAACAGAGGATTGGTTTGAGGAAAGAAATACTAACCTTTCTAATATTTCCATTCAGCCAAGAATGTGTCTTCATAGTGTACATGGGTTCTTCCACTCCCGCCCCCACTTCCCAGCATCACAGTTTTGTCCCTCACTCTAGCGGCAGTAAAGGGGCAGAGTTGTAGCCAGACATGCCAATTTCCCCAAAGGCCCACACACACACACACACACACACACACACACAGAAGCAGGACAAGCATGTCCAGTGTAGGAAGCCCCCCACACACACACACTTCAGGGTTGGGTGATACCACAGAGCAATGCAGGCAGCCTTGCAAGAAGCAGTGTGGTTGAAAGATTCCTAAATACTTTCCTGTCATCTTGCAGCCCTCAAAGTTCTTACTAATTTTATGGTGGTTGGGTTTGTATTTCTTTTTCCTTGCAGGGTTCATGTATATTTTGTGTGTGTGTGGGGGGGGTTCTCAATTTTAAATATGCTGAAAAGAAAATATTTAGGGTTGGGCAGAAGCAACCAAAAGAAAATTGACAAGTACAAATCATATTTTGGGGTGTCATTTGGATAACCCTAACCCTGCAGGCTGAATTTCTCTGCAGTACCTCTGGAGAATAGTATTCAGTTCTGCTTCCGAAGGAGCAGAAACGAAGGAGGATCTGTGTGGGCCGTTCCTGTGCACTTGTGGGAGGCTTGTTGCTCTGAACCCGGCTTCCCTTGCTTCCTTCAGGACACAGAGGTTCTTGACGCCACCGCGTATCGTGATCGGGCTAACTTGGGCCGGAAGCGAGGTCATCGGGCACCAGTCACGCGATCTGGGGGTGCCCTTTCGGACAGCTGGATGTTCAAAGACTCCACAGGTGGGTCTGGCATGTGGTCCTCGTGTGACATCCATGGGGGCACTGCTGATTTCTGTCACCTGCCTGTGCATTTGGGGCAGACTCGCTTGTTTATGCCTTCCTGTTTGTCACAAGAAGCTCCCAGGCATTGTTCGTGGTTGGTTGTGGCTAAGATTTTTGGCAGGATTTTCCCAGTTGGCCTGTTGCCAGTGTGTTCTAGGTGCTGCACTTTTTTATTATTCTATTAATTTAATTCATACCCTGCCCTCCCCGCGAGCAGGCTCAGGGCGGCTTACATAGTTGGTCTATAATGACCATTCATTCACATAAGAACAGTTTAAAATTTCAAATACAGTAAAACATAAATTCAGAAAGTGCTAGTGCTGGTACACTGGGTACCTAAGATGTCAAGCTGGAAATACCTTACAGCCAAACAGTTTGCCATTCAGTGGTTTTCCTGAGCTCCGTGGTGGAGGCCAGATGTTAGAACTACGGGCCGGCTCTTTGGTAGTAGTGGGGGGGGCTCCTCGTTGAAAGCCAGGCGGAAGAGCTCCGTCTTGCAGGCCCTGAGGAACGGCACAAGACCCTGCAGGGCCCTGATCTCCTCCGGGAGCTCGTTCCACCAGTATGGAGCAACCACCGAGAAAGCCCTGGCCCTAGTGGTGGCGAGCCTGGCATCCTTGGGGCCCGGAAGGTTCTGGGACCCTGACAGTGCTCTCTGGGGTATCTATTTAGGCCGTTTCTTTCATTTCCCTGTGTTGGGGAGTTGGCATGAATTGTGATGTACTGCATAGGTTCTCCTGTGTTTGTTCTCCTTTTAGAGCCTCAAGTAGCTCCTGTACACTCTGATGAAGAATCTTCTGAGGAACCAAGGAGCAGACGGCCCCAAAGTTCTCCATTGTCCAAGGGGGTGAAGGTGCCGCTTTTCTCAGGCCTCAACCCCTCAGCATTGAAGGTAGTCTCTGACGGAGCAGATAGGAAGTAGGATGAGGAATGACACAATGAGGAGGACTCGTGTGTTAGGGCAGCTTTCATGCTTGTTGGTTGGAAATCGTAATGTTCAGAGCTACTGATGGTGATGGTGGGGGGTTCATATCTGATTTCGCGACCCTCGTGGTAAAAGGAATTAAATGGGGGCAGGCGTGTAAAGAAGAAGAAGAAGAGAAGAGATTGGATTTATACCCCGCCCTTCACTTGGAGTCTCAGAGCGGCTTACAAACTCCTTTCCCTTCCCCTCCCCACAACAGACACCCTGTGAGGTGGGTGGGGCTGAGAGAGCTCTTGACAGAAACTGCTCTTTTTCAAGGACAGCTGTGCCAGAGCTTGTGACTGACCCAGGGTCACATCAGCAGGTGCAAGTGGAGGAGTGGGGAATCAAACCCGGTTCTCCCAGATTAGAGTCCGTGCACTTAACCACTACACCAAACCGGAAAGCAGAAGGTTGCCAATAAACATCAGAAGGTGGAGGGACAGGGCAGCTGTAGGTAAATGTTGAGGCCTGATTCTGCTGTTCCCGTTCCCAGGCCAAGCTACGAGGCCGAAACCGTTCTGCTGAGGAAGGGGATTCCCACCGCGAGGCCAAGCCGAGTCCTGCCAAGGAGGCCCACAACGTGCAGCGCTCTAAGTCATGCAAGATGGCCAGTGGGAAGCCTCTGGGGCTGCCACCCAAGCCGGAGAAAGCCTCAGGGTAGGCCCGTGAAGGTGGGGGGGGAGGTGGGAAGGGGCACGTGGAGGGGGGATAAAGTCCACATCCGCTCCCTCCCCTCTGCTGTCCTTCCCTTTGGGCTTCCTGGGGGTCAGGGTTGTTTCTCCGGTGCTCCTTCTTTTCTGAAGGAAGTTGGAAGTATTTTTTGTGTGTGTGTGTTGTGCACAGAGGTTTGGAACAAGGGATGCAAGGTGAGAAAACATTTGCTTAGGCATCCTCTTGTCACCCCAGCAGAGACCCAAAAGTGGCTTACATTGTACTCCTCCCCTCCCTCCATCTTATCCTCACAACAGCAACTCTGTGACGTAGGTTAGGCTGAAAGAGAGTGACTTGCCCAAGGTCACCCAGCGAGCTTTCAGGGCTGGGTGGGGATCTGAACCTGGGTCTCCCAGATACTGTTCTGACACTGTATCCTCTGTATAGTTTGGCTTTGCAGAGTAGATAGCTGTTTTTCACTTCTGTGTGCAGTGATGTCACCTTACTGCTTTACCTCTCTCCTCACCCTCCCCAGGTCAGAAGCGTCATCGCCCAACTGGCTGCAGGTTCTGAAGCTGAAAAAGAAGAAGTCTTGAAAGGGAACTATTGAGGCAAGTGTCTCCTCAGAGGGCTTGAGTGTGGCTCTCTCCCATTCCTGCTCCTTCTGTCTGTTGGATCACTGTAGGGCGTTACGTGCAGGACATTTGGTCTTTGGGGTCTGCAGCTAGCTGCAAGGTGTGTTTGTGGATTTTGACAGTTGATCCAGAATTCTCACAGAAAAGCGCCTGAGCCTGTCGAGCAAGAGTGCTCCCAAGCTGCTATGGAAGACTGGAGGGTCCAGGTACTTGGGATTCCTGGCTCCTAAGAGCTGACTGGGCCTGGAAGGAGATATAAGAACAGCTGTTGCGTCTCTTCATGGCCAGTACCCCTCTACCTCAAATCCTCTCCATCGTGTGTCCCAGGACTGTCCCAGGACTGTCTCAGGAGTTTCAGAGCTGCCAGTATTTGCACTGAAATAATACTTGCACAAATTGGGTTCTTTCTCGTGCATATATGCTTTGCTCATTTACAGCAGTCTCCTTAGAATGGGCAGGCCTTCTGCACTCCACCAAAATCTTTCCTGTGTGGTAAAGGCCCAGTGCCTCGTTCTGTAATGAGCGGATCCAAAGGCAGGAACCCTCTTCCTGGACAGAGAAGTCCAGCCATTAAGGCAGTCCTGCTCTCCTGTTAGGCAAGTGTTGAAATTTATTCTTTGTTCTGCTGGAGAAAGGACTGGTCTTGTTGCTCTGGATAAAGTTATAGTTAAAAGTGCAGGAGGAGGCTTCCTTCTGCTTCTGTACTCCAGAAGTAAGTGCTGTTTCTGTGCTGCAAAACTAATTGTAAGCGGGCATGCTGGTGTCCTTCAGATGTGGGTTATTTTCCATATTCAGAGTGGCCGTGCTCTTTCTTGGTGGACTGAATCTCTGCAGGCAGCTTCATGGACTAGAGAGCAGGGTGAGGGAGGCTGGTCCTTTGATCACCGCACACGATGGCATTGGAGTCACGGGGCCATTCCTGTGTGGATGGTATCCGGCAAGGGAACTTGTCTTAGCAGCAGTGAGCCAGGCTGAACACAGGTGCCTGGCACAGACATTTCCAGCAAATAACACAACTGGTTCACACAGGGACTGTAGTGGAGAATTGTGCTGACACTGGAAAAAACATGGTGAGAGATGTTCCCCGGGAGGCCTCAGTTTGCTCGGTGGTTGTAATTATTTGAAAAATGTTGCCACCTAGGGGTTGTGGCTGTGTATGACATGCCATTTCTTTGAGAGAAGTGCAGGATTGGGGGTGGGAATGTGCTTGGCTTTTTCCAGAACCAGGATTTCATGCGATCCAGTCACTCTGTCTAGTTTGATGATTTGGATGAGGAAAGGAAAGGGGTTTATTTCCTGGGCCTCAGACTTCAAAGGGAAATGGCCTGAAGCAGAACTATGGAGTTTTGTCTAAATTCAAATGTGCTGCTCCAAGGCGGGGCGGGGGAGACTTAACCTCCCAGCCCTTTGCCCAGAGTTGGGCGGTGATGCTCAGTTCTGCAGGTGGATTTCCCTGCAGTGCCGCCTACAGCCTTGACAACTTTTGGAATTCATGTCATGTTCTTTTTGTTATAGATGTTGCTCTCCAGCTGCTGGAGCCTTGACAGCAGATGTTCCAGTGAGATTGTCATGGATGGAAGTCTTGTTTACCATCTAACATCTTTGAGGGATGGGGGCGGGGGGGGATGGGGGGGAGTGGGAAGATGAGGCACATTTATGCACTTTGTATCACATTCACTCTCACTCATGCTATGTGGCGGCCAGATTCTCTCCATCACTCCGCAACAGTTGAGACAGTAAGCAAACTTGTACTGCATACCATTTTATAAAGTCTATTTTTTGTAACTGGGCCAGGCGCTTTGGCCCTTTCACCCCATGGTGGGAGACAGTGCGGTGAGGGTTCTGTTCTCTCTGCTGCCATACATTGCATTTCAGATGAAAGATATAAATGGGTTGTTTTTGTCTCTGGCCACTTAAAACAAATAAAGGTTTTATGGCAACAGAGGTACTGTGGTTCTTTGTGTGTGTGTGTGTGTGTGTGTGTGAAAGAGAGAGAGATCTTCTGACCTATATCCAGAGCTGTATGCCTTGTTACTTGGCAACCAATTTCAAAGACGAGTTATAATGAAATGCTGATCAGTGAAGAAATAGGTATTGCTTTTTCACGGATAAAATTATTCTGTGTGGATTTCTTAAATTTTCTTCCTTTCATTTTTCTCTGCTTGCCTGAAGCAACACTCTTGGAATTTTTGAATGAAAGTAGGTCTTAGAACACACAGGCTACTTGGTTGTATTAACTTGAGAGCCAGTTTGGTGTAGTGGTTAAGTACACAGACTCTAATCTGGGAGAACCGGGTTTGATTCCCCACTCCTCCACTTGCACCTGCTGATGTGACCTTGGGTCAGTCACAAGCTCTGGCACAGCTGTCCTTGAAAAAGAGCAGTTTGTGTCAGAGTTCTCTCAGCCCCACCCACCGCACAGGGTGTCTGTTGTGGGGAGGGGAAGGGAAAGGAGTTTGTAAACCGCTCTGAGACTCCCAAGTGAAGGGCGGGGTATAAATCCAATCTCCTCTTCTTCTTCTTCTTCCTTTCAATAGGAATGAACAGGCAGAGAACTCTGTATTTTATAGTAGCTATTCTGTTGATACACACAAACATCTATAAAAAGAGGCATTGTTGCTCGGTGGTAGTATATTACAATGATTTTGGCTCGTATATCTAGCCCTGCAAGGCTGAGATTGGGGAAAAGCAGTGCTTCAAGTTGGCAGCCGAAGTTTGCTGACAGGTTGCTGCTTTGTGAGTGGAGTGATTTCAGATGCAAAATGACACTAGGAGACAAGTGACAATTTGCAGAGAAGTAGATTCACTGCCACAGGAGATGGTGGCGGCTCCAAGCATGGACAGCGTCAAGAGGGAATTAGATAAGCATATGGAGCAGAAGTCCATCAGTGGCTATTAGCCACAAGGTATAGACAGGAACTCTCAGTCTGGGGCAAGTGATGCTCTGTATTCTTGGTGCTTGTGGGGGGTGGACAGTGCGAGGGCTTCCTAGCCCCACTGCTGGACCTCCTGATGGCACCTGGTATTTTTGGCCATGGTGTGACAGAGTGTTGGACTGGATGAGCCATTGGCCTGATCCAACATTGGCTTCTCTTATGTTCTTAGGTAGTAGGTGTGAATTTCAACTAATAATGAAGCTCAAAACAATGCATCCACCTGGATTGAATCGAGACCTAGGTTTCCTGTCTCATTACCAATGCTGATTTCTCCACGCATACTACGTCAGCAAAATGCATGCTTCCCAAAGGCTCATGGGAATGCTTTTAAAAAAGAATGCCTTTTAAAATAATGCTTTTAAAATGATCTAGATGGTCTACAGCAGGACTGGGCTAGCAGAAAAGGGGATTGTTGGAGATGTATTGAAGGTGCCACTCTTGAGTGCCCTTTTAAGCTGTCTTGCCTTGTGGAAGGGAACTCAAAAGGCATTCAGATGCCCTCTGAGCTGTCTTTTTCTGAGTCCCATGATGCCCCCCCGGGCCCCCCCCAAATTCCACTGTCGGAGGGAGAGGGAAGCCTGCGGGCAGGCTGGCGCGGTGCTCTCACCCTGGCTGCTGCCAGCAGCGGGAGTCTCTCCTCAAAAATAAGGTTTCTGGCATGGCTGTTTGTGGGGTGGGGCTTTTGCTTAAAAATGCCACACTGTAGCTACAGGCTTGGCTGAAGGGGTTCTGAAGGCCGGAGAAATCTAGTTCTGATTTTACAGGAGGCAAATAAATAAAGCTGCTGCAATTCTGGCTTTTTTATATGTTTGTGTATGCATTCCCTATTTATACTGTTTTTACTTTGCCATTTCCTCCATGCAGCTAAGTGGGCACGTATCATGATCACAATAATCCTGGGGGGGGGAGGGTGGATGGGGGGGGTTAGTTCTGATTTTACAGGAGGCAAATAAATAAAGCTGCTGCAATTCTGGCTTTTTTATATGTTTGTGTATGCATTCCCTATTTATACTGTTTTTACTTTGCCATTTCCTCCATGCAGCTAAGTGGGCACGTATCATGATCACAATAATCCTGGGGGGGGGAGGGTGGATGGGGGGGG
>NW_015166464.1:71919-85770 GCF_001447785.1 Gekko japonicus | reverse complement strand
TTCTCAGCCGCGAAGACCTAGCCACAGTGATCCATGCGACGGTCACCTCAAGGCTAGACTACTGCAACGCTCTCTACATGGGGCTGCCTTTGTCGCTGATTCGGAGGCTGCAGCTAGTGCAGAATGCGGCGGCCAGGCTGGTTGCTGGTGTCTCAAAATGGGACCACATCCAGCCTGTGCTCAAAGCGCTGCACTGGCTGCCTATAGCATACCGGATTCGCTTCAGAGTGCTGGTGCTTACCTTTAAAGCCCTACATGGCCAGGGTCCAGCATACCTTGCCCCACACAGGTCCCAAAGAGCACTTCGGTCGGGGTCGCAACATCGTCTTGCGACCCCGGGCCCTAAAGAGGCCAGGCTTGCTGCCACAAGGGCTAGGTCCTTCTTGGTGGCGGCTCCTATCTGGTAGAATGAGCTCCCAGAGGAGATCAGGGCCCTGCGGGACCTGTTGCAGTTCCGCAGGGCCTGCAAGACGGAGCTCTTCCACTAGGCTTTCGAATAGGAGCTGCCGCCATCACCACTACCACCAACAGGGGCTTATAAGCCACCCTGAGCCCGCACGCGGGGAGGGCGGGGTATAAATAAAATTAAATAAATAATAAATAAATGTCAAACTTTGACCCGACTAAACTGACACAGAAAAGAAAATACCCAGACTCACTCAACTATGACGACAGAGATCGCTGCATTGAAGGCAAAATGATTGTTCGGCAAGTCTAAACATTAAATAATAAATAAATGTCAAACTTTGACCCGACTAAACTGACACAGAAAAGAAAATACCCAGACTCACTCAACTATGACGACAGAGATCGCTGCATTGAAGGCAAAATGATTGTTCGGCAAGTCTAAACAGTAGAGATAAACCACTGCAATAAGCAAACCCCTATAGATGTTTTTTATACTCTGAGAAAACTTCGATCCTGGATGGTTTAAGGTTTAAAGAGCCCTCTTCAAAGCTTTTATTATGATATGAGGGTTGGGGGGGGGAGTGTTCTCTTTTACCCGCCTTTTTTTTTTGCTATTGCAGTTTCATCCTTGGAGAGTACTCCATTAACCACTCTAGGTATCAACCTACAGTGATTAAGTGAGACTGTGCCTTAATTTTTAGCTCCACGTATACCTTCTGATTTGCATTTTTAATTAATCCTAATCAATTCACAGCTGATTTGTATCAATAATTAATTATCTCTACATACCAACGAGAAATATCAAGGAAATCAATTACCCAGATCATATACACGCTTGAAATTAATTAATCTAGCTCTAATTAATTTTAGGGGAGGGGGAAACTTTCCTTAAAACAGGTATCATTGAACCAAACACACGATTAAAAAACCTTTGAAAAATTCTAAGTACACATAGTCAAATCAATTAACTACAATACCTTTGAAATCTTAGGAAACCATAGAATAATTACTGAACCGCGTTTTGAATTTATTGCTGCATTTTTACCAAAACCTGAGTTTTCTAACACTATATATTTTATCAAAGTATTCTTTAAAAAGTGTGCATACTGCTAGATAATAGATTTTGCTACCATAAGTGTAAGGTTTAGGGAGAACAGAATTTATTGTTAAAATTTAAAAAACTCCCAACATTTATTAGGGTGGCAGAGATTAATTAATATCTGTAAAGATAAGACTGTTACGTGGAAAAAAAGTTTATTTTATATTTAGTGTGCTAACAATCTTGTTGAATTCTATATATACCTCAATTAGACACAAACTTAGTACATAGGTAATCTCACTCTATTAGCTAGCTCAACTGGTACACAACAATCAGTTTTTTAAAATCTCTGTCGAAGAACACCTAAACTCAACAATACTTAGACAATATACCAAACCACACCAACCGATAGAAACTTAACCGAAGTCATCAATCACTGCAGCCCAAACCCATAGGGACATAGATAATCAAGACAACACCCACGCACATTACGCACATAGTTGTAAACTCACAACCCATATATATCAGCACAAAACATACTAAATTGTCAATTCTTAACTTGTGCTTCACATCATTTCAAGACATACACTACCTGTTACAGGAACATACCACCAAAAAAAAATTCGAAAGAAGAAATACCAGTACTTTCACTTACCTTCTTACAACACTGATTGCCATGACTCCTTCCTGGAGCATATTATATTAGCTAACATAAACAAACTTCACCCAGACATCACATTCCTCCAAGAAACTCATCTCTGGTCATCTCCACAGAGCACGTTAAAAACAAAATGGATCCAACACCAATTCCATGCATATGGCAACTCAAAGTCCCGGGGTGTGGCAATCCTTCTCTCCAATCGTGTCCGATTTCAACACTAGGCCACTAAGAAAGACCCGAGAGGTGGATTTATCTTCTTCAAAGGAATACTGGAGGACAAAAAAGTCACTTTAGTATCTGTTTACGCCCCAAATAACCAAGTAAACTTTATGGAAACCATTCTACAAAACCTCCAACTTTTTCAAGAAGGAGAAGTAATCATGGATGGGAGACCTCAACTATATCCTGGACACTGCTCTGGACCACTCGAGATGCGCCAACAACTACAAAGAAAAAAACAACTCATCCACCAAGATTAAAGAATTATTAAATAAACACTTCTTGCTTGACACATGGAGAACTGCGAATCCCTCCGCTAAAGACAACACCTACTACTCACCACGGCATGGAATCTACACGCGGATTGACTTTATTCTTATTTCTTCAACCATGAAAGATGCCCTTGCTGAAACCAACATAGGACCCATAGTTTGGTCAGACCATGCATGGGTCCACTGCTCTTTGAAGACCAACACAGAAATACAGATGTCTAGATACTGGACTTTAAACAAATCTCTCCTATTTCAAGATGAAGCTGTCGAGAAAATCGAGGGAACTCTGAAACAATACCTCAAAACCAACTGTACAGAAGATGTATCTTCCTCAGTAATTTGGGACGCATTCAAGGCAGTCACTAGAGGTCAAATCATCTCGATAGCATCCTACTTGAAAAAGCATAAAAAATCACTCAAGACTGAACTTATCTCGAAAATCAAAATTTTGGAGGCACAACACAAGACAATTGGCAGCAAGAAGACCTATAAGAAGCTCATCACGGAATTCAAACTCTTAGAATCTATAGAAAGTACTGGCATCCAAAAAAAACCCTTTCTTCCTAAAACAAAGATACTGGGTGAACTCTCCGAAATCTCTTAAACTTCTCTCTTGGAAGATCAAAGAACGTAAAAAGACCACAACTGTAATGTCAGCACGTGATCTCGCCGGTAAAGTGCACACCAGATCAACAGAGATAAATGAAGTGTTTATGGAATTCTATCGCAAATTATACTCCTCTTCAATGCCATCTCACACTCAGATCGAATTCTTTACATCATACCTGGATATCAAACAACTCAATGAGGAACATCGTCAAAAAATGGAGAATCAAATTGACCAACAAGAAGTTTATGACACAATCCGTTCGCTCAAGAACAACAAAACAGCGGGACCTGACGGATTGCCATCCGAATTCTATAAAAAATTTGCACCAATACTAGTCCCACAACTGACGAAAACATGCAGTGACATCCTTGCAATGGGCGTACTACCTACATCCTGGAATATGGCGTCTATCATAGCAATCCCAAAACCCGGGAAAGATCTATCCAACCCGGCTTCATATCGCCCAATTTCCCTGCTTAACCAGGATTATAAGATCTTTACCTCCTTAATCACTAGACGATTCAACTCCATACTGCCGACCTATATCCATTACGACCAATCAGGCTTCATACCAGGGAGAGACCTCACAGATAATGTACATAAATCACTGCACATTGTATCAGCTTGCAACAGAATGAAATCTGAGGCCATACTTCTCTCCCTCGACATCCAGAAGGCGTTTGATTTGCTGGAAACAAACTACCTGATTGAACTACTGAAGCGCATGAAATTTGGTGATAACTTTATTAGAACAGTGACAGCCATCTACTTGACGCCATCAGCACAAGTCAAAATCAATAACACTACCTCCAAGACATTTACCTTGAACAGGGGAATGAGACAGGGATGTCCGTTATCACCAGCCCTATTCGCCTTAGTGCTTGAACCACTGGCAGAGAAGATACGTTGAGATACCAACATATTCGGAATAAGTCTAGGCCCTCATGAATTTAAACTAAATCTCTTCGCCGATGATATGTTGATCTTCATGACACAACCAACAATATCTCTTCAAAATCTGCAGAAACACCTGACCACCTTTGGACAAATATCCGGTTTGAAAGTTAATCAAACGAAGTCGGGCATCTTGCCCTTACGCATATCTTCCTCCACAAAACAAGAGATACAAAACAACTTTGCTTACCAATGGCAATCATCGTCTCTGATATACTTAGGCATCCAAATCCCAAACAATCTCAAGAATTTGATCAAAATTAATCACTTACAAAAATTTCAAGAGATCCAGCTATCTCTCACCAGCTGGAACAAACAGATGCTCTCATTTTTGGATCGACTGCATCTAATCAGATCTTTCCTGTTCTCAAAGTTGCTCTTTTTGTTCCGTGCAATTCCTATTGGTTTATCCGCTTCACTACTTCATTATTGGCAAACGATGTTGAATGTCTTCCTATGGCAGGGTAAAAAACAAAGAACAAGCTTCAAGATTTTCAGAAGACAAGCCCAGGATGGACTCAGCTACCCAGATCTATTATTATATTACAAATCTGCAATGCCTACCTCAGTGGTCAAGCTACTGTGTTATGGAGACAAAGCTACTTGTGCACAACCAATCTATCCACTTCTACATCCAAAAACTATCCAAGAAACAATCTGGAATACACCTCAAGCATGCCCTAGACTAATCCATGATAATGCCTTTATTTCAGCTATTCTTCACACCTGGGACACACTCCGATACAAACTATTACCAAACAACTCTAAGCAATCTGAATTCCTGTTCCAAAGCTGGTTCCCACCAGGAAATGACATCAATATAGTGCAGACATTCAGAACCGCCAAATTAACGCACATTGCAGATATTGTAAACAAGAATGGCCTTCTTCCAAAACAACTCTTAGAACATAAGTTACGTACCTCTATCCCATGGTTCTTCTACCTACAACTCAATCATGTAATATCTACCCTAAAGATTTTCTCTCCTCAACACTCTCCTAAAACTGTATTTGAAAACATATTAGCTTCTACTGGGACCTCATCAAAAGGACTGATATCTAAAGTCTACAATATCTTACTAGATCTCCACAGTACAAATGACCTACCATACAGAAATAAGTGGCCATCAGAGTGCGACCTCATATTCACGGACGAAATCTGGGATTGAGTTTGGTCCTCATCTACACTCACATCACCAATCATCAGTACGCAGCTACAATCATATAGAATTATAACTCGATGGTACTTGACTCCCTGGAAACTAGCGTTCTCCTCACCAGATTCTTTGCCACTCTGTTGGAGGAAATGTGGAAGTATTGGGACTTACACCCATTGTTGGTGGGAATGCCCAACTGGTAACTCTATCTGGCACGAAGTTCTCACTCAGATCAAAATCATTATGGGCTATGCAGTCCCCCTGAAACCAGAAATACTTTTTCTCAACATCTGGCAAGATATCCAAATACCATCAATTTGGAAAGACCTCATAGCTTAATAGTTGCAGCAAGATCCTGCATAGTCTCCAGATGTAAGTCCTATCTTGCCCCCACAATCGAGCTATGGTTCACAAAAGTCTGGGACCTTTTTATTCTAGAAAAAATTACAGACCGGGTCCAAAGTACAGATCAATTTCCTAAGACGACCTCATTCTCTGCGAAATGGCTGCCCTTCTTTAACAAAATAACTGAAGAAAACATTCAACCACATAAACAAATATATCTCAAGCTACTCTAGTTGTCAAGCTCCTCACACTCTTCAAGCCTATATTACACTTATTGTGTACCACTGAACTAAGCGATACACCAGATAAAATTACCCTATAACACATCTAAGTTAGCACTCCTTAGTCTTTAGTCAGTTTATCTCTTGTTGTACAAGAAGTAGAACAAACTATGTGTTCCAAAAGTTATATTGATACCCTCAACACCTGTTACTCTTGTAATACTCTCCACCAGATATGGAAATTTTGAATGTTGCTGTTTTATAAAGCTGTATTAATTTTTCAAAAATATTAATAAAAAGGTAATGAGTTAAAAAAAAAAGGTGGAATGGAGTACAGTACATGATAGTGTATGAAACTGAAAATAAATATTCATAATTTATAAAGATAATATTACAAGGGTTTGAGAAATACATAGAGATGGGTATGAACTACAAATTGATAGCCTGGTTCACAAACCAAACCTGTTTGTATCGGTTTGTGAATCATTTAAAGTTTAAACCCCTGCTTTCTGCTCCCCATGAAAAGCAGCTGAGTGGCAGGGAGCTCATTGTTGTTGGGGCTCCTTGCTTGATTTCAACCATAGCTGCTTCTACACCAAGGATTTCTCATGTTTCAGCCACTCCACTGGTGTGATTTTTTTCATGTTTCCACATGACATTATCCTCTATTTGTGCATGGATTGTTCCCTCCCCCCCCCCAAAAAAAATCTATTTTAAACCTGTAAAAATGTTTTCTGGGCAGGATGCATTCTTGGGTCTGAAGTGTGAAAAGCATAACTGAAGTACTTCATCAGTGTTCCATTCAGTTACTCTTATTCATTTGTTCATGACCACAAGGAGCCAGTCCCCAGTAATGTAACAGAAGAGAATTGCCTGCCTTTTAGCTGGAGGGGAGGAGATCGCTGGAGGATGAGTTTTTTAAAAAAATTTTTACAGAGGTATTGTGTTGGTCCTATCCAGTATTGTTCTTGCTCACAGTTAAAACAAGAAACCCCAGAAGAGAACCACACAGCTCACCTTGCTTTTTAGAGAGGGAATTAGAACATAAGAAAAGCCAATTTTGGATCAGGTCAACGGCCCATGCAGTCCAACACTCTGTCACACAGTGGCCCAAAATACCAGGTGATATCAGGAGGTCCAGCAGTGGGGCCAGGACAGTAGGAGCCCTCACACTATTGACCCCCCCAGCACCAAAAATACAGAGCATCACTTGCTTTGGAGTCCCTATCTAATAGCCACTGATGGACTGCTCCATATCTATATACTAATAGCGAAAGGCGCCCCCTGCGTGCGGATATCTAAATCCGCACATCGGGGGCACTTGGGGGGCAGGCAGATTTTCCTGCACACTTAGGGCACTCCCTAGGTGTGCACAAAAATCTGAAAATCTGAAAAAAATATCGGGGGGATATTTAAATCCCCCCAAAAGTAAAAGAGCATCCCCTGCGCATGCGCAGGGAACGCTCTGCAAACTGCCTTACCGCCACCTGCTGCTTCCTCCTCTGCCTGCTCAGTGTGGAGCTTTTTTATCACCCTTTGCAAAGAAGTCTGGAGCAGAAGGATTTTGCCCAGAGGTGGGTCAGCCCGGCCAGTTCTTCCCCTGCACTGGAATGCCAATAGAGTGAGAATGGCGGAGGCTTCAGATGTAGCCCCCAACCACCCACCCACCCAACGACGCTGCTCTTTGATGCCTCATCCTGACCAAAGGGGTATTGCTAAATCAGCTGTAATGTTGAGTTGCAGTAGTTGCAGTAGTTGAGTTGCAGTAGTTTAGTCATGGGAATGCTATTAAAACTGCAGAGCTTTGACAACAATGATTACTTTTACCAACGACGCTGCTCTTTGATGCCTCATCCTGATCAAAGGGGTATTGCTAAATCAGCTGTAATGTTGAGTTGCAGTAGTTGCAGTAGTTGAGTTGCAGTAGTTTAGTCATGGGAATGCTATTAAAACTGCAGAGCTTTGACAACAATGATTACTTTTAAAACTGTGGGGTTTCTCTGGACTGCAGTCACCAGTGTTCCCTCTAAGCTGAGTTAGTGTGAGCTAGCTACAGATTTTTAGCCTCCAGCTCACAGATTTTTGTCCCAGCTCAGGAAGTCACAACACATTATGCAACATTTTGTTGCGGGTCCCCTCTTGTGCTTATCTAATTCCCTCTTGAAGCCATCCATGCTTGTAGCCGCCACCACCTCCTGTGGCAGTGAATTCCATGTGTTAATCACTCTCTGGGTGAAGAAATACTTCCTTTTATCCGTTTTAACCCGACCGCTCAACAATTTCATGGAGTGCCCACGAGTTCTTGTATTGTGAGAAAGGGAGAAAAGTACCTCTTTCTTTACCTGCTCTTTCCCATGCATAATCTTATAAACCTCGATCATGTCACCCCTCAGTCGTCTTTTCTCCAAGCTAAAGAGCCCTAAGCGCTTTAACCTTTCCTCATAGGGAAAGTGTTCCAACCCTTTTATCATTCGAGTTGCCCTTTTCTGCACTTTTTCCAAAGCTATAATATCCTTTTTAAGGTGTGGTGACCAGAACTGTACACAGTATTCCAAATGAGGTCGCACCATTGATTTATACAGGGGCATTATGATATTGGCTGATCTGTTTTCAATACCCTTCCTAATAATCCCCAGCATAGCATTGACCTTTTTTATTGCAGTCACACACTGTCTCGACATTTTCAGTGAGTTATCTACTACAACTCCAAGATCTCTCTCTTGATCAGTCTCTGCCAGTTCAGACCCCATCAATGTGTATTTATATTTAGGATTTTTGGCTCCAATGTGCATCACCTTGCACTTGGCCACATTGAACCCCATTTGCCATGTTGACGCCCACTCGCCCATCCTTGACAGATCCCCTTGGAGTGCCTCACAATCCTCACTGGTTTTCACCACCCTGAACAACTTTGTATCATCCGCAAATTTAGCCACTTCACTGCTTACTCCCAACTCCAAATCATTAATGAACAAGTTAAAAAGCAGTGGACCAAGTACTGATCCCTGCGGTACCCCACTGCTTACCACCCTCCACTGAGAAAATTGCCCACCTACACTCACTCTCTGTTTTCTATGAACTAGCCAGTTTTTGATCCATAAAAGGACTTGTCCTTCTATCCCATGATTTTTGAGCTTACTTAGGAGCCTTTGATGAGGAACTTTATCAAAAGCTTTCTGGAAGTCAAGGTAAATAATATCTATTGGATCCCCCTTGTCCACATGTTTGTTCACCCCCTCAAAGAACACTAACAGGTTAGTGAGACAAGATCTTCCCTTACAGAAACCGTGCTGAGTCTGCCTCAATAGGTTTTGTTCATCCATGTGCCTAGAATTCTTTCCTTAATAATGGTTTCCACCAATTTACCCGGTATCGACGTCAGACTGACTGGCCTGTAATTTCCCGGATCTCCTCTGGAACCCTTTTTAAAGATGGGAGTGACATTAGCTACCTTCCAATCCTCAGGAATGGAGGCAGATTTTAAGGAAAGATTACATATCTTTGTCAGGAGATCTACAAGTTCACATTTGAGTTCTTTCAGAACTCTCGGATGTATGCCATCTGGGCCTGGTGATTTTTCAGTTTTTAAGTTGTCTATCAGTTTTAGGACCTCCTCTCTCATCACCTCAATCTGACTCAGGTCTTCCAACACCCCTCCTGATGACACTGTCTAACCATCTCATCCTTTGCCGTCCCCGTCTTCTTTGACCTTCAATCTTTCCCAGCATCAGGGTCTTCTCCAGTGAGTGCTCCCTTCTCATTTGGTGGCCAAAGTATTTGAGCTTCAGTTTCATTATCTGGCCTTCCAGGGAACAGTCAGGGTTGATTTCTTTGAGGATTGACTGATTTGTTCTTCTTGCAGTCCAAGGGACTCTCAAGAGTCTTCTCCAGCACCATAGTTCAAAAGAATCTATTCTTCGGCGCTCGGCCTTCCTTATAGTCCAGCTCTCGCAGCCATACATGACTACTGGGAATACCATTGCTTTGACCATGCGGACTTTTGTTGGCAGGGTGATGTCTCTACTTTTTATCATGCTGTTTAGGTTCGCCATCGCTTTCCTCCCAAGGAGCAGGCGTCTTTTAATTTCATGGCTGCAGTCACAGTCTGCGGTGATCTGGGATCCCAGGAACGTGAAGTCTGTCACTACTTCCACGACTTCCCCTTCTATTTGCCAAGGAGTGATGGGGCCGGATGCCATGATCTTAGTTTTTTTGATGTTGAGCTTCAAGCCCACTTTTGCGCTCTCCTCTTTTACTCTGAGCAAGAGGCTCTTTAGATCCTTTTCACTTTCAGCCATTAGAGTGGTATCATCTGCATATCTGAGGTTGTTGATCTTTTCCCCAGCAATCTTAATTCCCGCTTGTGATTCATCCAGGCCAGCATTTCGCATGATGTACTCTGCATATATATTAAATAAGCAAGGTGACAGTATACATCCTTGTCGTACTCCTTTTCCTATGCTGAACCAATCAGTTGTTCCGTATCCGGTTCTAACTGTCGCTTCTTGGCCCTTATACAGGTTTCTCAAGAGACATGTGAGGTGGTCTGGTACTCCCATCTCTTTAAGGACCTGCCATAGTTTGTTGTGATCCACACAGTCAAAGGCTTTAGCATAGTCAATGAAGCAGAAGTAGATATTTTTCTGGTACTCTCTTGCTTTCTCCATAATCCAGCGAATGTTGGCAATATGATCTCTCGTTCCTCTACCTCTTCGAAACCCAGCTTGTACTTCTGGTAGTTCTCTATCCACGTACTGTTGAAGCCTAGCTTGTAGGATCTTGAGCATGACCTTGCTAGCGTGTGATATGAGTGCAATTGTGCGATAGTTTGAACATTCCTTGGCGTTGCCCTTCTTTGGGATTGGAATGTATACTGATCTTTTCCAATCCTGTGGCCACTGTTGCGTTTTCCAAATTTGCTGGCAAATGGAGTGCAGCACTTTAACAGCATCATCTTCTAAGACTTTGAATAGCTCAGCTGGAATACCATCACCTCCACTAGCTTTGTTGTTAGTAATGCTTTCTAAGGCCCATTTAACTTCACATTCCAGGATGTCTGGCTCGAGGTCAGTGATTATACCGTCGTGGTTGTCAAGGACATCGAGGTCTTTCTTGTATAGTTCTTCTGTGTATTCTTGCCATCTTTTCCTAATCTCTTCTGCTTCTGTTAGGTCCCTACCGTTTTTGTCCTTTATCATGGCCAGCTTTGCATGGAACGCTCCCTTGATTTCTCCAATTTTCTTGAAGAGATCTCTAGTCCTTCCCATTCTATTGTTTTCTTCTATTACTTTGCACTGTTCATTCAGGAAGGCCTCCTTATCTCTCCTTGCTGTTCTCTGGAAATCTGCGTTCAGTTGGGTAAATCTTTCCTTTTCGCCTTTGCCTTTCGCTTTCCTTCTTTCCTCTGCTATTTGTAAAGCCTCATCAGAAAGCCATTTTGCTTTCTTGCATTTCTTTTTCTTTGGTATGGTGGTGATTGCTGCCTCCTGTACGATGTCACGAACCTCTGTCCATAGTTCTTCAGGCACTCTATCTATCAAATCCAGACCCTTGAATCTATTCTTCACCTCTACTGTATATTCATCAGGGATGCGATCTAGGTCAAACCTGAATGGCCTCGTGGTTTTCCCGATTTTCTTCAGTTTAAGTCTGAATTTTGCAATGAGTAGCTCATGATCTGAACCACAGTCAGCTCCAGGTCTTGTTTTTACTGACTGGATAGAGCTTCTCCATCTTTGACTGCAAATTATATAGTCAATCTGATTTCGGTGTTGCCCATCTGGTGATGTCCATGTGTAGAGTCGTCTCTTAGGTTGTTGGAAAAGGGTGTTCGCTATGACCAGTGTGTTCTCTTGACAAAACTCTGTTAACCTTTGCCCTGCTTCATTTTGCTTTCCAAGGCCAAACTTGTCTGTTATTCCGGTTACCTTTTGACTTCCTACTTTAGCATTCCAGTCCCCTATGATGATGAGGACATCATTTTTTGGTGTTAGTTCTATGAGGTGTTGTAGGTCTTCATAGAACCGGTCCACTTCAGCCTCTTCTGCATCAGTGGTTGGGGCATAGACTTGGATTACTGTGATGTTGAATGGTTTGCCTTGGAATCGGACCGAAATCATTCTGTCATTTTTGAGATTGTATCCCAGTACTGCCTTTTGCACTCTCTTGTTGACTATAAAGGTAACTATGTACAGGAATTTATTTACAGTATTTACAGCTCTCCAACAAAGTGCTTCACCAGACTCCATCCACCATCAAGGGGAAATATACAGTGGTACATTGCTACATATATACACATGACCAGTCAATCAGAACAGTGCTGACTCATTCTGACTGTGCCTCAGCTCTGCCCAGTCCAAACTGGCTGAATCTAGATTATTTCAGCTGTCAAGTTAGATTTTGGAGATCTAGGTGCTGAAACTTATACACCAACAGTGTTTTGGGTGGCGGTTTCACAGGGAATATAAGCCGGCCTGCAAGCTGGCCAAAGTTGTCTTGTTCCTGATCGAATAAAGTACGCTTTGCTGAAATCACTCTCCGTCTGCGTACTTTTCACTGGCGACGAAGGTGGGATCCATCTCCCCTTGAACAGAGACCACGTTCCGGGCATCATCTTGAGTTGCCGCGCTGAAATCACCAGCATCATGCGAAAGCGCCGCTCATCGCACCGCTCCCAGCTCCGAGGATCACACCACTGACCCCGAGAGCAGCACCGCACCGCTCCATCGCAACGCTCGCTAGTTCCCACCACCCCTGCCATCCGCTTCCACGAGGAACCATAAGATGGTTGCTGCACCCGAGAGTCTCCCTGCTTTCAATATCTCCCAACCCTCACAGTAGGAAACCTGGCTGGAGACACTTGAGAGCCACTTCATGATCCACAATGTGATGGAACCAGGTATGAAGAAGGCATACCTTCTCCGCCACTGTGGGATGGAGGCCCATCTATTGCTTAAAAACTTGATAGCACCCCGGTTGACCAAAGACGAGTCGTACAGCTCTTTGGTTAAGGCGCTGACTCCCAAACCTACTAAGTTAGACCTGCTGGTGGTGGATAGGCCACTCTCCAGCCTGCTGGGACTCTCCTGGTTCGAGGCCTTGGAACTATATCTGAATGGGATCAATCAGGTCCGGTCACAGGATTTTGGCGCAGTGTGTGAGGAATTTCCCCGCGGTTGTTTAAGTACCCATAGGTACACTTTTATTAATTCTTTTTTAGGCTACAACAAACAAATCTACACACTACAAACAGACACTCTACTACACATAACATATATACCAAGAGTACAGTTACATTATATGCTTATATGCAATTAATTAATAAAAACTCTATATCAAATACTTTACATTCTTCTATCTTCTGTGTTCTCAAGTCCATTGCGCTATTCTTGCCTAGTCTTCTATTACATTTGCAAAACTTTTTCCATGTTATTTGAAATGTCCACTCTTTACTTAATCTCATTTCTAGAGTCAGTTTATCATTTTCTGCTGTTTTAAAAAGTTTATTCACAAACTCCTGTTTTGTTGGTATCACCATGGTTTTCCAATATTTGGCATATAAGATTCTTGCAGCTGTCGTCTTATAAACAGTCAAATACCTATTCTCTTTTTCATAATCCTTTGGAAATATATTCAACAGCAAGACCTCTGGAGTAAATGGAATCCTTGCTCTTAGTATCTTCTCCATCAAACTATGGGCCCATTTCCAAAACTTTTTAGTAACATCGCATAGCCACCACATATGGTAAAATGTACCCCTTTTACTCTTACATTTCCAACATTTATCAGAACAGTTAATATTTTGCTTAGCCAGTCTATCAGGTGTAACATACCATCTATAAAACATCTTATACATATTCTCTTTATATGTTATAGCATTAGTCATTTTAATATTTTTCTCCCAAATCTGCCCCCAATCTTCAAGATTTATAGTAAATCCTAAATCTTTTAAAGATTTGATGATTAC
>NW_015166464.1:68787-69016 GCF_001447785.1 Gekko japonicus | reverse complement strand
CATTCTTTTGTGAAAACGAACTTGTATCTCTCTTGGTACCTTCATTCGTCTTGCTCTTGCATATGTCGAGTTCATTCTATATACTTGGTCAAATTCTTTTAACACATCATCCTTTTCTATATTCATATGTTCGGCTAGTAAGCCATTTTCTCTGCAAGATCTTCTTCCTTCTCTTCAGGTATATTCTGAAATCTTAACATATATGCCGCTTTATCCACCTGTAGCGGAA
>NW_015166464.1:66932-68400 GCF_001447785.1 Gekko japonicus | reverse complement strand
AGTCTCAGCTCTTTTTCAGTTCTTATTTGGCTTTGTCTCAAATTTGGCTTTTTCCCCAGAACAATAATCTCTTTATTTTGACTTGTTTAAGATTATCACTGTCTCTGGCCTGCCAAAAATTCTTTTTGGCTTCATGCCTAGATTTTTGTTATTGTTTACTGCCCGTCCAAGGTCCTGCCTTCCCAGTTCCTTTCGACGTGATCTCACTCTTCTATTAACCTGGGGGGGTGATCTTCCCTTTACACATCTCCAATCAATTATCCTTTCGCCCATTGCACCCCCTTCCAAATCTTTTCTTCTGCCAATCCCCCCCCCTATCAAGCCAAAAAGAAAAATGTATAAGGGCTCTCCTGCCCCCCTCCCGTTGGGGAGAACAATAGCTAGCGATGCAAGGTAGCTATAGGGTGGGGGTGGCTGGTGTAGAGGCTGGTTCCCACACTCTCCTCTGTAAATACCTTCTCTTTTTCTTTTAGGTCTTTTAAAATCCACAATAAACCATTTACTTCATATTACATTTAATTCCAAAACATCTTATGCTGTCACAGTCTTTATTTACTGATATTCCTTTAGCTTGTTGGTATTTCACCCCCTTCATTTCCCCACCACTCTGCCAAAACCATGGGATTGATTGGAATGTCCTCCTCGCATTTTTGATGGCACCCTGGGTCGCTTTTCTGGGCCCCCTATCTCCCTGGACCTGGACCCGGCGGTGCACCCCATTCTCATTAAGGCCAGGTTGCCGCCACTAGCAATGAAGCCTAAGATTGAGGCCGAGCTGGATCACCTGGTGGAACAAGGGGTTCTGGAACCAGTCGCGTCTGCACAGTGGGAGACTCCCATAGTCACCCCAGTTAAGTCAAACGGGGACGTGCGCATTTGTGCAGATTACAAATGCACGCTTAAGAAGGCTTTGCAGGCACACGCTTATCCGGTGCCGGTGGTGAGCCACATGTTGGCAGCTTTTGCGGGGCTCGGCAAGTTAGACTTGGCCCAGGCGTATCAACAGCTGCTGGTTGATGCCGCCACGGCCGAAGCTCAAACGATCACTACCCACAAGGGGGCATTCAAGGTTCACCGCCTTCAGTTCGGGGTCTCGGTCGCGCCGGGAATTTTTCAGTCTTTTATGGATTCGCACCTGAATGGTAAGGTGATGGGCCATGCGGACGCCCTGAGCCACCTACCGCTGCCAGTCTGTGACCCAGATCCTGCTCCCGCCCACCTGATCGCTCTCCTGGAGTCCCTCCCATATTGGCTGGTCCACGTCGCTGAGGTGGCTTGCTGCACCTCAAGGGACAATGTACTTTGCTGGGTCTTGGACTGGGTGATGAGGGGGTGGCCCACGGCCAAAGGAGACCCTGACATCACACCCTTTGCTTCTCGGAAGGACGAGCTGTCTGTTCACAAGGGCTGTGTCATGTGGGGAAGTAGAGTGGTCATTCCTAAACCCTTACGGGAACAGGTCCTCGAC
>NW_015166464.1:42878-66914 GCF_001447785.1 Gekko japonicus | reverse complement strand
ACGCTCTTCACGAAGCGCATCCTGGGGTGGTGCACATGAAAGCCCTGGCCCGGAGTTACGTCTGGTGGCCGGGGATGGACCGGGACATAGAGAACGTGGTGAAGAGGTGCCAACCTTGCCAAGTGTCCCGGCCCGAGCCACCCCACACCCCGGAACGGGCCTGGGAATCTTCCCACCGCCCCTGGTCCCAGTTACACTTGAACTTTGCGGGACCGTTCCAGGGGCAACTTTTCTTTATAATGGTGGATTCCTTCAGCAAGTGGCTGGAGGTAGTTCCCATGCCTTCAACCTCCTCGAAGGTGGCCATCCGGGCGATGTGGTGGATATTCACTGCTCAGGGAATCCCGGAAATGCTGCTCGCGGATAACAGGATGGCATTCATATCCATGGAGTTCCTGGACTTCACGAGATACTACGGCATCCACCACGTCCGGTCTGCCCTGTTCCACCCCGCAACCAATGGCCAGGCAGAGCGCATGGTCAGGACCACAAAGGACGCTTTCCGCCGCTTGGACTCCTCAGACTGGGTCTATAAGCTACCTGCTTTCCTTTTCGGCCAGCGAACTACGCCCCACACTACTACGGTACGCAGCCCGGCAGAGCTACTTCTCGGCCGCCATCTGACGACCCGGCTGGATCACCTGCACCCCGACCGAACCCTGGCTGATGCACCAGCCACGGAGACACATGAGGCAGCCAGGGGGTTCTTCCTGGAGGAACCCGTGTACGCTGGGAACTACACCTGGGGACCAGCCTGGATTCCGGCTTGAGTGGTACAAATTAGAGGCCCCAGATCGTACGAGGTTGCATGTGAAGATGGGCAGATACTACACCGGCACATCGACCAGTTACGCCACCGGACGCTGCCACTGGAACCAGAGGACTTGGACGTTGCGGACACCCCAGATACCGCAGCCCTTCCATAACCGCCCACAGCAGAACACCTGCCCCTACCCTCGGTTGCACCTGAGGACCCTCTCCTGGTGGCCCAGGGAACGCTGACACTGGGACCCCCAGCACCTCTCCCTGTCAGCTCGCCTCCGAGGGCTTCAGGAGACAGCAGTAGTTCCCAAACTTTGCCGCTCTACCCGCACCAGGAAGTTACCAGCCCATCTGAAGGACTTTATCCGTTGGTGTATTGCAGACCAAGGGGGAGAGGGGTGTAATATATCCAGACCGCGTGGCCAGCTTGGGCTCCACGCGGTCAAGCACAAACGTTGAGCTTCGCTCAAAGAGACAATGGACTATGCAGATCCTAGCCCGCACCAATCAGTGGGCTAGGTTCCCGGCTGAGAGCCTATGGAACTCTCGACCACTGTAAATAACCTATTGGGAAGTGGGGCTGTGTTTTGGGTGGCAGTTTCACGGGGAATATAAGCCGGCCTGTGAGCCGGCCAAAGTCGTCTTGTTCCTGATCGAATAAAGTATGCTTTGCTGAAATCACTCTTCGTCTGCGTCAATGTAAACAACATCTATTTGGTCCCCCTCATCCACATGTTTGTTCACCCCCTCAAAGAACACTAACAGGTTAGTGAGACAAGATCTTCCCTTACAGAACCCATGCTGAGTCTGTCTGAATAGTTTGTCTGCAAATATGTGGAGATCTTTTAAAAAAGTTTTTAAAAGGTATTGTGTTATTTCTTTGCAGCATTACCCATGTTCCTCAAACTAAAAAAAATAAGGTGAGTGGAGAACTTGTAGGGGAGGTGGGTTGCAATATGCATCAGGTGTGGAAGGGTAACAACATCAGAGAGAAAACACTACCACAGATAATCACCCTGGTGTGTAAGCAGCCCATGTGAGCAGTCCTCTGCCTGATTCCTAGACTGCAAACACCTAACATTTGACATTATGTTTGTCAGACCCCGGTCCAGTTACACACAAAAACTCTCACATTGGCAGTGATTAGTTTATTGCAGAGTATGCAAGATCCAAAAGTCACTGTGTTAGAACTGAAATCTTTTGGCGGGTACAAATGTATTATAGAAAATCAAACAAATCCCATCCAGCCCCCAAGCATAGGTCACATCCACACTTGGTCTAATTGCCATGCCAACCGGTGGAGATATATGTCCTGGTAATCTGGAGTCTGAGATGGTACAATAATGTACTCAAGGTCACGTCTTCTGGGAAAGCAGATAGGGGAGAAGGGAATGGCTTGTGGAACGTTACATCTCCTAGAAGGAAAGGTCTCATGCACTCCCGCACACACCCCCCACCCTCAGGAATGCCCTTCCCCCAACCATTATGGCAACCGAAGCAAGCAGAGCATAGCAAGGCTTGACAATATTGTAGCTGTGTCCATATGTACAACCTCCTTTCTGTTCCTAAGAGTGCAGCTGTATGCACACAAACAACGCTTGAACACTTTTCATAACCTTTCTGTCTTGTGGAACTGAAGTGGGAGCAGAAAGCAATGAGTTAGCAGGGGCAGAGGAGAAGGCCGGGTATTAGCATGAGTTAAGGGAAGCCGGCTGACCTAGATGGCCCCCAGGCGAACCCGGTTTCATAAGATTTTGTGAGCCAAGCAGGGCTAAGCCCTGGATGGAAGATCACCAAGGAAGTCCTGAGTTTCTGTGCAGAGGCACGCAATGGCAAACCTCCTCTGCTCACCTCTTGCCTTGGAGGCACATCTGTCTGTGTGTGTGTGTGGGGGGGTCAACATAGATCGGCTGTGGCTTGACAGTGCTTTCCACCACCAGGGGAAGGAGGGGGGGGTGTGCTGCAGCTCCCTCCTAGTCTGCCCGTGGCACACTGGGGTCTGCCCTGACTCAGAATCACTCAGGCAAATGGCAGGAGCTGGAACCAAGCACTGAACTTGGGCCTGTGGAGTTGCAGGTGATCAGTTTAATTATATGTTCCTTGGATTGGGCAAAGGATCTATCCATTCTCCAATAAAACAGGTATAGAAGAGAGAGAGCCCCTTTAACTGTGTAGCAGCCTCAAGTGCCCCCAGTGATCCTGTTTCAAAAGCTGTGCTGCACTATTTCACTGGCCCCTTAAACATGCCGTTCTATGTCAGGATGTACCTTAAGGTATGCCTTGTAGCCACCAGAGGACACTGTAGGACTTAGCAAAAGCTAGTGGCAAACAATGTTTTGTTGGTTTCTTCTCCTTGTGCAGATTCTGTACCCTGGCAGATGATCCTCTCTGGATACAGAATGGCTTAACTCTGCCCTTTCTCCTAATTAATCTTTATGGTGGAAGCCCAAGATGCCCTGTACTATTTAGTGTCAACTGGTTATAAATATTCAAGTGCTAATTTTGGTGGGGCTCTTCTTCCTTAGGCTCTGCATGATTATATGTTAGAAAAAAATGATATGTTGTGTTGCTTCAAAATTCACACTTTGTTATTAAAACAAAAACTAATTGAGGGGGAGATCCTCTCAAGTGACCCAAACTCAAACTTGTTTGCAATTAGATTTTCAACAGTTTTACTTAAGGATGTACATAGATGATAACAGAAAAATGGGGTATAAAGCCTTCTATTGTAAGATTTATTTATGTAATATTATACCAGTTTATCAGTGACATAAGTATTTTTAATCGTCTCACCAATTGTGAACAGTTTCTTAAATTTCAAACATCAAAAATATAGATAGCCCTAACAAGCAGACGTTCCACCATTCTGGCCTCCCCTGTTTATGGCACCCCCCCCCCCCCCCGTAGTGCCCGGCTGTTTTAGATAATATTACTGGGCACTGGAGTTTTCTGGAGTGTCTATATTCACCTGATATCAGGCACAGGATTTGTTTGATATTTTAATATTTTTTTAAAAAAGATGTTGCCTATTGTACCATCCACTGTTTTATTGGTTTAACTGCTTTTATTGTTTTATATTGTAAGCCCACTTGTGGGATGGGGGGTATAAATTGAAATGATGATGATGATGATGATGATGATGATGATGATGATGATGATAGGTATAAATTGAAATAATAACAACAACAATAAGCAAAACATTTATTGTATAGGGTCAAAGGCCATTACAATTAGGACACATGGAGAGACATACACAACTGTAGCAAAAGCAACAATGTAATAATGTGAAAAACTCTTAAAAACATGTAAACACTTTCACATTATGCAATTAAAATAGTTCTTTAGACACAGCTCTGGCTCATATTTTCTTGGATGCCAAGGTGAATTGTGCCACTATATGAAACATACCGATCAGAATCAGAAAAAAGGAAAATTAGTTTCTCCTCCACAGGAAAAGAATTTATATCCTTTAAAATGTCAGCAAGAAATTTATGTCTGGCCTCTCTATACAAAGGGCAAAACAAAATATAATATAAAGGATCTTCTGCGACCAAAGTTCCATGAGGGACTAAGTGGTTGGTATTTTTGTATAAGTAAAGGTTCCCTTGCTTGAAAGCCAGTCGAATCCGACTCTAGGGTTGTGGTGCTCATCTCCGTTTCAAAGTCGAAGAGCCAGTGCTGTCCGAAGACGTTTCCGTGGTCATGTGGCCAGCATGACTAAACACCAAGGCGCACGGAACGCTGTTACCTTCCCACCGAAGTGGTACCTATTTAAAGTAAAGGTAAAGGTTCCCTTGCTCGAAAGCCAGTCGAATCTGACTCTAGGGTTGCGGTGCTCATCTCCGTTTCAAAGCCGAAAAGCCAGCGCTGTCCGAAGACGTTTCCGTGGTCATGTGGCCGGCATGACTAAACACCAAGGCGCACGGAACGCTGTTACCTTCCCACCGAAGTGGTACCTATTTATCTACTTGCAATTTCTTGCTTTCGAACGGCTAGGTTGGCAGGAGCTGGAACTAGAGACAGGAGCTCACCCTGTCTTGCGGCACCCGGGTCTTGAACTGCTGAACTACTGACTTTCCACAGCCTGCAGTTCAGCGTCTTAACCACTTGAACCTATTTATCTACTTGCAATTTCTTGCTTTCGAACTACTAGGTTGGCAGGAGCTGGAACTAGAGATGGGAGCTCACTCTGTCATGCGGCACACTCAGGTCTTGAACTGCTGAACTACGGACCTTCCACAGCCTGCAGTTTAGCGTCTTAACCACTTGAGCCACCGCAGCTCCTCATTTTTATTTTTATTTTGTATAGTGACCTTATAAAATGGCAGAAGGCATGGTTTGAAACCACACATGTTAAAGCCATACCAAGATAAGGGAGAGTATTTATACCCCACCATACCAGCAAACCGGCTCAGGGCAGCTTACAGAAGTCGGTACAATGTACCTAATCAACATAAAACTTTTAAAACATTTTAAAACAGCTTAAAACATTCATAACATTTAGACATTTAAAGTGCTCACGGTATTAATAATTCCTTAAATTAGATGGCGTGCTCTAAGATATATCATCAGAGTTCTCAATCCAGCGGTCTTTCGGTCTCCCAAGTAGATATAGGCCTAACTTCGCATTAGGGCCAGTCCTGTACTACAGATGTTCTAGTAGTTGGTGGTAATGGTGGCGGCTCCTTAATCAAACACCTGGTGGAAGAGCTCCGTCTTGCAGGCCCTGCGGAACTGCAAAAGGTCCCGCAGGGCCCTGATCTCTTCCGGGAGCTCATTCCAGCAGTAAGGAGCCGCCACTGAAAAGGCCCTGGTGGCAGTGAGCCTGCTATCTTTGGGGACTGGATAATTAACCGATGTTGTGTGACCCCGACCGTAGTGCTCTCTGGGGTATATATGGGGAAAGACGGTTCCTCAGGTATGCCGGACCCTGGCCATATAGGGCTTTAAAGATAAGAACCAGCACCTTGAAGCGTATTCGGTATGCAATTGGCAGCCAGTGCAGTGACCTAAGCACAGGCCGGATGTGCTCCCAACGTGGGAGGCCCATCAACAGCCTGGCTGTGGCATTCTGCACTAGCTGCAGCTTCTGGATTTGCGACAAGGGCAGCCCCATGTAGAGAGCATTATAGTAGTCTAATCTTGACGTGACTGTCGCATGGATCACTGTAGCCAGGTTGCCACTGTTGAGGAAGGGGACCAACTGCCAAATCAGCCAAAGATGATAAAAGGCCGACTTTGCAGTGGCTGCTACCTGGGCCTCCATTGTCAAGGAGGGATCCAGGAGCACTCCCAGACTCCTCACCTCTGATGCTGGCACCAGCGGCACCCCATCAAAGGCCGGGAGCAGGATCCCCAGCCCCGTGCCGCTGCGACTCAGGCACAGGACCTCCATCTTCACCGGATTTAGCTTCAGCTGACTCAACCTGAGCCAACCAGCCACGGCCTGCAGTGGCCAGTCCAGGTCTTCCGGTCTGGAGTCCGACCGGCTGCCCAACATCAGATAGAGCTGAGTGTCATCAGCGTACTGATGACAGCCCAACCCATACCTCCGAGCAACCTGGGCAAGGAGGCGCATGTACATCTTAAACAACTTCGGGGAAAGCACCGCCCCCTGAGGCACGCCACATTCAAGTGGGTATCTTTTGGACTGCTTTTCCCCTAGCACCACCCTTTGTCCCCGACTCCGGAGAAAGGAGACAAGCCATTGTAAGGTGAGCCCTTGTATCCCCACGTCGGCGAGGCGGTGGGTCATTCTGAACCGCCCCGATCCATGTGTCTTCGGAGATCATCAGCAGGGGTCATTTCTTAGAAAAAGAGGTGCAGGAGCTCATCAGCAGTACTCATTAGCATAACTTATTTGCATATGCCACGCCCTGTGAGATCACTGGAAGTGTGTCAGAAGGCAACACCCATCGCTCAGGCTCCACTGGACTGTTTTGAATTGCTAGCTATTGGGGGGGGATGCAGATCTGTCCTCGCAGAGGAGGGAGAGCTTGTACCTGAATAAAACTTGGACTTAAAGGTGCCACTGGACTGTTGTGGACCAGGGGGCCGGGAGGAGCTCTGCAACTTACCTGGCTGCTTCTTGCTCTGACTGAGGGCTGCTGGGAACAGGGGGTGGGGCTTGTTGCATGTGCCCACCCCTTGGGCTCTTTACTGCCGGAGCTCTGCTCCTGTGTGCTCCTGCAGGAAATGACCCCTGATCATCGGTAAGAGCGACCAACGCTGTCTCTGTCCCATGTCCCGGGTGGAAGCCAGACTGGAAGGGATCTAGGATGGAAGCATCATCCAGAAAGCCCTGCAGTTCTGCTGCCACCACCCTCTCAATCAATTTGCCCAAATAAGGCAAATTGGAGACAGGCCGGTAGTTGGCCAATTCGGCCAGATCCAAGGATGTTTTTTTCAAGAGAGGGTGGACCCTCGCTTCCTTGAGTGCCCCTGGGAACTGTCCCTCAGAGAGGGACATGTTGATAATCTCCGTAAGGGCACCTTGAAACCCCTCATGGCCCACTTTAATGAGCCAGGAAGGGCTCGGATCAAGGTTGCACGAGGTTGGGTATACAGCTGCGAGCAATCTGTCAACTTCCTCTAGGCTGAGCGGGCCAAAATGATCCAAACCCGACGAGGACGTGCAAGGGGTCTTGAGTTCACTCACTGTTTCAGATGTGGCGGGGAGGTCGTGACGGAGTGCCAAGACTTTATCTGTGAAGTAGCCCTACCATGGTCCTTTTTGAACAGTTTGAAACAGAGAAAATTTAGAATGAGAGATTGTATTTCTGTCCAATTTAGCACTGATTTTAAAGATCTAATCTCATATATTGACACCAGGAAGGGGATACCTCCAGAATCACCCACTTGGGAATAACAGAAAAGAATATTGTTGAAGCCAGCTGCACAAGTGGCATCTGATGTTTTGCCTTAAAAGCAGACTGATACAATATTCCTTTGTTTTCTTCAGAATCTGAAGAGGGTGACATACATGCAGACTCTAACTGAGGGTAATCCAAGTTCAGCCTGCACCAACACCTCAGGAGAACCACGAGGCAAAGCTAAAATTCTTTTTTTTAAAAAGAGAGAGAGAGAGAGAGATTTTTGAATCAGTTCCAGGGTTATTATCAAACAGTCATTCCAGCCCAGGTCTCTACACCATTTGCGGAATTGCCTTACTCCAGAACAATTTTAAAGTTGCCTCAATCAAGAATCCTCCTTTTGAGTAATAAAATTTTAAGATGACACTTGTGGTTCTCAAAACTAAAGCTCATGTGATTGCCAAGCGGGCTTTCCATGACAGGGTTTCACTAAAGGTCACCCTGAGATATTTAAAGGTTTTGCATTGTTTAATGGAATTACCATCTTCTGATTACTTCAGTCTTCAAGGTCTCTTCCCAAAGGGACCATTACCTTTGTCTTGGCAAAATCAGTGCTTAAAGCTTTGTCCTCACAGAAATTACTGGTTTCTGCAACATCCTTCTTAAGCCAATAAGGGCTGGTTGCATTTTCATCAATTTAGATGGGGCCTGGATAGAATAGAAAGATCCAATTGAAAAATATAGCTTCAGTTCTAATCTTGGTTTCTTGAACTGTTGGAACTGCCAAACTTCCAATAATTGCCATAGCAATGGCCAAGCATAGTCTTAAAACCCGATCTCCAGCTTCTTAGAATAGACTCTAATTCCATAGATGGCAGAATACTATGGTGCTTTAGAGATCACTGGGTTATTTTAGCACAAGGAGTTGCACACTATATGGTGTGTTATATGTGCATCTACCGTTTTTAAACAGTTGAGAGATCATTTTAAAATGTTGTGATCAAGAGGAATCTGTCTCAAAGGAAGAAAGATCTATATTAATTATATATCTTCCCTTAAGTTTGAACATACTTAAGTAGGGAAGGAGTGCAGCAGCAGGTTCAGCAGCAAACATACCGTGTTTAACAGCCACATTCAGCGGCTGTCTAAGCCAGTTAGCTATCAAACAGCGTTGTGGTTGTGTAATAGCTGTGGTGCTGGGCTTTCATGTCCTTGCCTTACAAGATTTGGCAACTGCACAGTAGATAAAACAGATTTTCCTACATGGTCACAAATGGTAAGGTCAGTTAATTAAATGACATGTTAGGGGAACTATGCCTCCCATTACGCTGTACAAAAATGTGCATGCACAAAATAACCCTAGTACCACAGACTTAAATGCACACCAAATAGTAAGATTTGTTAAAAAAAAGAAGAAGTTTATAATTACTGACTTGATTTGCTCATTATTTATTTTCATCATTGGGTGTTGAGTGGCATGCAGTGATGACAAGTCTGTAGGGAAGAGGAGAAACTAGACTTTTTCATTGGGCTTGTGAGAATGTGTGTGTATAAAATTGCTGATTGCACTGTACAGTTTGATTACATGAGAAGTAAGCTGATGAGCAAGCTGAAACTGCTTGCATCCAGCTGATCAACTGATGAAAATTAGGCTCCCTTTTTATGACTGGCAAACAGAATGTCATCTGGATTGGCAGGTGTTCAAACATCCCTAGATCTAGGTAAACCAAGCCACAGCAGCAATTTTGCTTACTGATAGAACTCATACATTTAGAGTTAGAGAACTCATAAATTTAATATATTAATACAGCCAGTTTTCATAACTCTGCCATTCCAACTGATGTTATGCATGTCTGTGTCTAAATTTTGCTAACTCTGACATGTTTACCACAATGGTTCTGGATTGGATATGTATTTTGTGTGTTTGGAACAGAGAAAACGTGGCACCATGGTGACCTTTTCTTTTGGTCTTGGTACTACTACTGAAAAAGCAACATCCCTTAGTGACTACCATCAACTAATTGTAGAAGGATACAAAGCAGAGTCTCTAATGATGATAGCATTTGTTCTTGTATAAATCAACCCACTACCCTCACTTCATGTAACTGACTTTATAATCTCATCCAATTTACTACATGCTAGCTTTTTATTTTACCACAAGTATACGTGCTGCAGTCACTATATATACTATCAGGTATTTATCTTGTTTTTTATAACCTCTGGGAATTATGTTCAGTAAATATATCTCAGGCACTAGTTCCACCTTTATATTCAAAATTTCATAAATAATTCTTTGCACCAATTTCCAAAATTTACGTAGCTTATGACAATTCCACCACATATGATAGAAGGTCCCCACATTTGCTTTACATTTCCAACAGTTACTACACATTTGAGGAAAACATTTCGCAATTTTGTCTGGGGACCAGTACCACCTGTGATACATTTTATAGATATTTTCTTTGTAAGCTACCGCTCTCATAAATTTCATTGTTTGCCATATACTATTCCATTGGTCATCATCTATCTGTTTTCCCATATCTTGCATCCAAGATATCATTACCGCTTTAACGTTTTCGTCTAGTTCATATTCTTCTAACAAGAATCTATATAACTTCTGAATTAATTTGTCGCTAGACGACAACCATATCTTGTCCAACTGGTTGTTTGCATCTTCAAACCCCCTTGTTTTGTCTTTGCCGTATCTATCTTGTAGGAGAGTACGCTCCCACCATGTCAATGAGATCGAATGCTCTTCTCGTAGTTTCTTCTCTGTTTTTAAAACATTTTTATTTTCTAACAATATGTTATAACTGGCCTTTTTTTCCTGTAATAAAAGTGGTGGCATTACAAAAGCCTCCAGTGGCGCAACCCATCTGGCTGTTTTTCTGTAATATCTTTCTTTTATCTCTTTCCACACCATATTTAATGCTCTTCTCAAAAGATGTTGGGTAAAAATAGAGTGTACTTTATCCTTATCGTACCAAATGTAGGAGTGCCATCCCATGTAAAGATCATGGCCTTCCATGGTTCCATGGATAAGGTTCTACTGTCTTCCAGGGTTATCCAGTCTTTAATCCAGACTAGCGCCGCTGTCTGATAGTATAATTTCCAATTTGGTACATTCATTCCTCCTCTTTCTTTTACATCTTGTAACACCTTCCACTTTATTCTAGCCTTTTTGGGGTGCCAGACAAATTTTCTAGTCACTTTATCCAATTCAGTTAGGAACTTCATATTTTTCAAAACAGGGATACATTGAGCTAAAAATAGGAATCTAGGGATTCCTATTCCGATTCCTGTGACCTTTTCTTTAGTGTGGTGTTGGGATTTAAATTTTGACATCATGCTATTGAATAATGTGCATATGTACTGTTGAAAGGCATATGTAGGTCAGCAGAGGACATGCCAGGACCTATGCATAAAACTTTCTACTCTATTAGATGTCATAATACATATTCAATTCACAATTCCTCCACTTGCTTTGGAATTTAGTCTGCTATGCTGGGACACCATGTAGGAAAAGGCAGCTGTGAATATAGGCTTCCCCCCCTGTGTACCATAGCCAAGCTTCTGACTCTCATACTCCCACTGCCACAACCCTCAGTGCCTGTGCCACTTGTTAAACCTGTGGAGCTATTTGGCCACTTATGATACCAGGACAGCCAATCCATTAAAAAAAAAAAGTCTGCTAAAATTTGAAAATCTAGCTTACACAGTAGCGCCTCCCAGCCCAGCTCTTATGGTGGTTCTTTTTTTTATTATTTAGGGCCCCCGGAGGAGATTTTTTATTGCATTTTTTAATAGACTACAAACTACAATGAAAAATTGGGAAAGGGTAGCTACATCTAGGGAGAAAGAAAAGAAAACTATTACTAACTAAAACCCCAAGTATAGGAGATCATAACAATATCTTATATACATGTTAATCTTAAATTGCTAGTACCACTTTGAACATAGTCCATTATGCTAAGTTCTTTATCTTTTTATCCAATGATTTAACTGTTTAAGAGAACCCCCAGAGCATCCCATATTAAAACTAAGGTTTTAAGGCACAATTCGGAGTCCTTCAGCCTTCATTTTCTCTTATCTTTTCTAATCCTCCATTTATATGTACGTTTGGAGGCAGCCGCCGTCTCATCGGAAAGAGAGTCCTCTTCTTCCTTCTCGACCTTGTCTGTCTGAGAGCTGCACTCTCAGGAACTCACATGCTTTGGAAACAGAGTCAATCTTTTCTTTTTTATTGTGTAGTTTGAAAATGACGACTTCTGGAATTAACTATCTGTAAACAATGCTGTTTGTTTGTAGAAAAAGGATTAGGTCTTTGTATTTCTTTCTCTTTTCCCTTATTTCAAATGGAATGTCTTTTAAAATCCTGATGGTGTTATCCCCGATTTTTAAGGGTGTTCCTGTAGTTGCTTTCAGGATAGAATCCCTCACATGTCACTTTGAGAATCTAACCACTATTTTCCCAAGCAGATTATTCTTTTTGATGTACACGGAATAGGACCTATAGACCACATCCATTTCGCTTGCAAGATATTCCGCTTTCAAATCTGTAACTGGGGCTAATGCTTCACTCAGGAGTTGCTTTAGATTCTCACCTTTTAATTCTGGGACCCCTTGAAACCGTAGGACCAAATTTGCTTTCTCCATTTGCAGCTATAAAAGTTGTGATTCTTCAGAGACTTGTTTCTTTTCCAGCTTTTGCAGCTTTTTCTTAATTTTTTGGGCGTTGGCGTCCATTTCCTTCACCTTCTCATCCATTTGCTCCATTATTTTTAAAGTCTGCTGAGCTGCTGAGTTGCAAGCTTCTGGTTTAGATTTGTCAGCTGTTGTTCAATGTTAGTCATCTGGTCCAGCAGAGGGCGCAAGGACTCTGCCAACATTTTGGAAAGCTCGGTGGTCTCAAGCCGGCTGGTTTCACTTTTACTGGTTTGTCTTTCTCTGCCCTCTTCCCCGCCATCTTTATGGATTATTTATTTTTATGAAAACTTGCTAAAGTCTCTAAAATACGCCCATACACTTATCTGCACTCTGGTAAGTCTCTCAAAACAGATTTTGATGCTTTTTCTTCCGCTCCCCCCTAAGTATTTTGTTGTTTAGTTCATGCGTATGGGAGGGGCCCCTCCCCCACTCGCTTTTTTCGCCGTTCTCAGGGGGTAGCTTTCTTTTTAAATTCTCGTTTCGCTTTAACCCGACTCACAGTTCATTGCTGGTCATACGACCTCACTCGGCATATGTTTAAAATGCTCAATCTCCGATGCTTGAGCCGGTCAGCGGCTCTAGATCTATACGGACACTCAGCGGCAGGACCGTTGGGATGGAGGAGTGCCTCAATTCCCCAGCATCGTGCTGGTGAAGAGGCCACCCCTCAAAAGCCCCATGGCTAGGAGCCTTTTGCCAAGGCCCTGGGGGGGGGTAGCGACCCGTGGCTCTGTCAGACTTCCCACAGCATCAATGAAGTACACACATGTAGAAAGGTTTTACTTTATTTGAAGCTATAGGTGCATAGACAGGATCACTGTTCAGAATGAGGGGGGGTAACGAGTATGGTATGTTATAGTACATTCAAACCACTGAGGCCCAATTGCGGGAGTTCCTGCACGCGCCATCGGGCCTGGGAGCAAACGCTTCTAGGCAATATATGTTATCTCTTCCTCACGAAACACCATGAGATCCTCCAAGCAACTAACAAGCAGCGGCAACCACCTGTGGCCTTGAGAGATATGGACGTTTTGGCAGCAAAGCAATTAAGCGCATCAACAGGGTTACATCTGAAAGCAAAAGTACTCAAGCGCATACAGAAAGATGAAAAGAAAACCATTGGCAGCTTGCTGACAGGCTCCCCCTGCTTTCCGCTGGTGCGCAGATCCCATCCCCGGGAGGTCCGGGAAATGCGTCTGCCAGCGTGTCGCCATAAACCGGAAGTCTCTTATGGTGGTTTTTATGAGGGTATAAAATTTGTACAATAAACAAATTAATTGAGAAATTTGTTATAAATTAGGTATAGGCTGGGAGAAGTAATGGGAAATAGATAATGAATTTGAAAAAAAACAACCCAGCAAATGACACTTGAGCTCTGTGGGTGAGTCTGCTGCACAGCCCAACTACCAGGCACTCTAACATGAAGTAATTTAGTCAAAGAAGTTATTCTAAAATTGAGTTAGTTTTACCATAGAGTTTTTTTTCTGATTGCTAGATCTACCCTTGTCACTTCCTGTATCAATTTCTGGTAAGTACGTGAGGCTGTATTTTTTAAAAAAAAATCTCCAGCAACACAGTGCCATTACCCTCCCATGGCCTGGCATCCCTGGGAGAAAATTGTCATCTTGAAGGACCAACTCAGTGGCATTATATCTTACTGATGTCCCTCCCCTTCCATAAGCCCTGCCCTCCTCAGGCTCCATCCTCAATTTTCCAAGAATTTCCCAACCCAGAACTGGCATATTGTAGCTGCTAGCAAGGAGGCTGCTGAAGCATCTCTGTACACCTGAAAATAACATGGGAGTGAACTGAAATGAAGCAAGGACATTACTAAAACCATTTACCCCACTTCCAAAAAGAGCCCAAGGAAGCCATAAGTCTGGGCAAGAAGGCCTTTGGGGTATTTGTGATCTGACCTCCCCATTCTTCTATTAATACTGTATATTTCTTTGAACACAAATCTACAATTATCCTTCCCACCCAATGTACATGTTGTGGTGAATCCAACAAAAGATAATGCATTCTAAGGCCAACACACAGCTCTGCATAGAAGGAGATAGTATAATCTGTGTATCTTTCTTACTTCCTTCTCACACAGCTCCCCACCCAACCAGCACCTCTATGATGCTCACATGCCTTCATTGTTACAGTGAGACAAGCTATAAATATATTGCTTACTGTAAGCTGGGCCTGGCACTAATTCCTTCCTTTCCTGCCTTCCTTTCCTGTCTCCACTCCATTTCCTTCCCTTGGACAATCTCTTTCAGGAATCTTTTCCTACATCAGACATGCTTGCAGAACCCAGTAAAAAGTGAGAGAAACAGAGAGTTGATTCATTGCCAGGTCTTTATGCTGAGATCCTGACAGTTTTTCTGCACACCTCTATTCAAAGGACCCTAACATGCCTGGATGAAAACATGCCCATCATACGGCAATTTCCCATTTCCTTGAACCAGCTGTTTTTTGGCTTGTTTCCTCTTGTCGCACTTTCCCCATCAAAGCACCTCCCTTCAGTGTGATGCTGGTGTTCAGGTGGTATCTTCTCTTGGGCGGAATCAATGATGTTCCTTTTCATTATAGTCTCTTTATGCTGTTTCTTTAGACAAATTCCACTCCAGACAGCATGTCCTTCCCCTTATGTTGTTTCTTTGACCTAATGAGAGACCATCCTTCTTATTCAGGAACAGTTTGTCCACTAAGCACAGTGGTTGTCAGAATCCTGGTTGAATCAGTTCTCAACACCACTCACTTTGAAGAAAGTTTAGTTTATTGAGACGTTGAAGAATATCACACTGAATACAATATTTCTTAGGACTGGAGGTGAAAACATGGAGATTGCAGATATATTGTGTTCAAGCAAAGGCACTAACGATCAGGACCCAATCAATCACCCCATGGCATTTGCCCACCAGAGGTAATGGTCAACTACCCCCCACACTAAGCAGGTACCCCGCTACAGAAATAAAACAAAACAACAGGTCTCTGCAACACAGTGTCTGATACATCAAAGCATTTAGGAAATTGAAAGCATTTGGTTTTCACAACCCTCTCCCCCTTGTCAGGACCCACAGCTAAGCAACGAAGTACACGCTTCCAAGAAGGTTTTACTTTTATTGAAAAGCCATTGATGGAATAACATGAACACTGTTAGGAATGGCGGGTTACCTGTGCGCATAATAGGATATAAGGCATTCGTATGCCCCCCCATAGCCATAACCAATTAGGAGGCCTCCCACGCACGGGATACTGTTGGACTCTCTAACGGTTGCGAAGCTGGGAATGGAGAAGCTCCCACGGACGATAGACACCACATTCTCCACCAGTACAACATCAAAGATAAGTGATACAGCTCTGAAGCAATTAAGCACATGGGAAGGAATGCAAAGCAATAAGAAAACATCTGCACACTCATGGCAGCGTAGCTGACATACTGCCCTCTCGAAAATCAGCTTCCCCCTCCCACTTTTAGATGTCTCCTGGTCATTCCGGGAGATCTCCTGGTTTGCCCGGGAACTCCCAGTGGAACTTGCGGATCAACTGAGGGGCCCGAATATCCCCTATTTCCACCCACTCGAGGTGCTGGGGTCCAAAGTCTTTCCATTCTACCAGATACAACAGTTTTCCACGTTTGACCTTAGAGTCTAAGATTTTTGAAATCTCGTAATGTTCCTCGCCTTCGATCATGATAGGTGGGTGTACCGACTGCTCTGGACGCCGTTGGCAGGACCCAGAGTCTTTCTTCAGGAGGCTGAAATGAAATACAGAATGCAATTTCCTCAAGTTTTTAGGCAATTCCAGATCCACAGCAACATGATTGATAATTTTACGCACTTTAAATGGCCCAATGAATTTCCACCCAAGTTTCCTACTCATCCTCAGCATTTGAATGTTTTTTGTAGACACATATACCGAGTCCCCAGGCTGCAGAGCCCAACCCTCCACCCTTCTCTTGTCAGCCTGTAATTTATAAGCCTCCTTAGCCGCATCCAACGTTTTACACAAAAGTGGCCAAGAGTCACGCAGTTGCTTGCACCACACCCCCGCCTCCCCTGGTCCCAAGTCCATGTTCCCATCCAGAAAGGGCACTGGTGGGCTATCATATCCATAAAGTGCTTTAAACGGGGACATCCCTGTGGACGAGTGACAAGTGTTATTATAGCAAAATTCCGCCAAGGACAATAGATCGTTCCAATTGTCCTGTTGATAGTTCATAAAACAACGGAGGTATTGTTCCAGCGTTTGATTTACCCTTTCCGTTTGTCCATCCGTCTCTGGGTGGTAAGCACTACTCAAACCCCTTTCCACCCCCATAAGTTTCATCAACTCCCCCCAAAATTGGGAAACAAATTGCGTGCCTCAGTCTGAGATCACCTTGGTTGGAAGCATATGAAGTCTCACCACATGCATCAGGAACGCCTTAGCAAAGGCTTTGGCCGTAGGCTGGAATGAAGTGCACTTGTTTAGAGAACAAATCGACCACCACCCAAATCACTGTCATTATCTTACTCGAAGGTAAATCTGTGATGAAATCCATGGAAATAACTTCCCAGGGTCGACTTGGGGTGGGGAGAGGGTGTAATTGACCCGGGGGACTTTCCCGGTCGAGGTTTACTCATGGCGCAAATCTGGCACAACTGGACGAACGAAGATAAATCCTTGCGCATGTGTGGCCACCAGAATTGTCTTTGTAGCAATTGAAGTGTTTTCACGAAACCTGAGTGGCCTGCCAATTTAGAACCATGAACAGTTTGTAACACGTCTCCCTGGAGAGCTAGGGGGATGTATAGTTTGTGACACCAATACCAACAGCCATTTTCTCGCTGCTCACAATCCCCCTCAATAATTTCTTTGTCCGCCTCCGAGAAAGCGGAGTTGTCCGCCCAAGAGTTCTGGGAGCCCCCCTTCTGTTCATCCAAAACAGGAGGCAGCGTCAACTGAGGGGGTGGGGACGGGTGGGCCTGGCTGCAAGTCGTCACCACTCCTCCCAAGTGGGAGGGTGTGAACACCAAGTCAAGGATGACCTCCCATTGGCTGTCATGTTGGGGGAGGCGTGAGAGGGCGTCAGCTAAAGAGCTGGCTGAGCCAGGAAAATGGTGAAGTGTGAATTGAAACTTAGAAAAGAAATCAGCCCACCTGAGTTGTTTAGCGTTAAGGCACCGAGGCGTTTTAAGAGTCTCTAAGTTCTTATGGTCAGTCCACACCTCAAATGGGACCCTAGCCCCCCTCCAACCAATGTCTCCATGTAGAAAGCGTGACCTCTCACCCCTTCGGCTTTTGAGGGTTTTTGTTATGGAATGCACGGGTTAGAGAGGGGGCTCTAACATGTTCACATTTCACCCACTCATTATGTGATTCATCAAAGTCCTTCCATTTAATCAAATAGTACAGTCGGTTCCGTTTCAACTTAGATCGAGAATCTTTTCCACTTCCTGGTGGGTTCACCATCCACCATTAGAGGAGGCAGAGCAGCTGGACAAGGTCTCCACTTGTTTGTACTCGGATCCCTTTTCAGTAAACTGAAATGAAATAAAAGGTGAATATGCCTCAGAGTCTTGGGTAAATCAAGTTCCATGGCCACTTTGTTCAAGACCCTCAATACCTGTCAGCTAGCTGCCATTAGGGGTTTGGTGACCTCTGTGTACATATCTTTCCCTCTTGCACCCAGCTTGGTTTCTATCATCCTGCTCCTGCGTTGGAATGCAAAAGATAACTGCTGGAGGTTGTGTGGGGGAGAAGGTGCTGTAATGCTTGGCTATTGCTTTTCCCATGAATAGTGCACCTGTGTTTTGTCTGATGTTCTGCCTGGTTCCCATGGCCTGGGCGCGCAACCGTTTCATTAGCCCGCCAGCGGGAAAGTTATTCATTGGATCTGTATCTATTTGAAGTTCCTTTATTATGCTTGACCTAACTGTGTATCCCCAGTTCTAACAAAGAACGTGTTTGAGTATGTCTTCAACGCTTTGAAATAAATTTTGCTTTTCTTGAAAACGTGGATTTATTCTCGATGCTTGGGGATCCAACAATACCTTGAATGGGCAATATACTTCCACCCCAATTTCCTCCCTGGCTGGAGCCCCTTCATATTTTTTTGTGGAGAGGTACACTGAGTCCCCAGATTGCAACTCCCATTCAGGAGCTCTCCCTTTATCAGCTTGCTTTTTGTAGTCCTCTTCTGCCTTTCTCAGAGTCTCTTGGATTGTGGACCATCGATCCTTTAGATCCCCCCACCACACTTGCAAATCTCCCTGTTTGGGCTCTTGGGTAGTCACTCGCGCAACCGTTTCATTAGCCCGCCAGCGGGAATGCTATTCATTGGATCTGTATCTGTTTGAATTTCCTTTATTATGCTTGACCTAACTGTGTATCCCCAGTTCTAACAAAGAACGTGTTTGAGTATGTCTTCAACGCTTTGAAATAAATTTTGCTTTTCTTGAAAACGTGGATTTATTCTCGATGCTTGGGGATCCAACATATTGTTAGAACTCCCTTTTTCCTATCGTTCCGATTCTGGCAAGATCATGAGCGGAATTGAGGGAAATCTACCTAACACGGAGGGGGACTCGGGATCGGTCCCACAAACCTCCGCGTCTGTGGTGTTCACGACTGCAGCCTCGTTGGAGGGTGCCGTGGGGGGAGCGATTCCCCGCCTGCCTGCACATCTGTCTTGGCCGCCTCCGACCCCTTCGCAATGGGGTCCGCGGAAGACTCACCAGCAGGATGATTGGACTATGTACAACACCCAAGGCACCCGTGAGGTGTACTCCCGTCGGGGGAGCGGATTACGTGAGAGTCTGTTTGACAAGGGATTGTTCCCGGAACCTGGGTCTACCTCGGAGAAGGGGAGCCCCAAACAGGACCTCGAGGAGTGGATGTTCGAGCCGTCGGGACCGCGAGGCCACGCAGAAGATGAGGAGGGCACCGGAGCCTTCCAAACGGAGGAGGACTATGACCCACCCCCGGATTACCGCCCTCGGGACCCCATCCCGGAGGAAACTACCGGGGAACGACTAGCAGAACTGGAAGACTCGGTGAGAGACTTAATGCGGGCATTCCAGGATGTGATGGAAGGTCTGCCGGGAATGATGGACGTTAGAATGGCTAATTTCCTTGACGCACACGCCGCGCAGCAACAAGTTGCTCCTGCACCGGGATTGCCCACGCCGCCGATGCCTGCTCAACCGCTGATGGGACCTCCGCTGCAAGCACCGGGAGTTCCCGCGCAGCAGGTACCTGTCCAGCAACCGGTGGGACCGCCTCCGCTAGTGCCTGCGCAGCCACCGATGCCAGGGGCTCCGCCGGTGCCGGGTCTGCCGCCGCCGCTGAGGCCAATGCCAGCAGGGCCACCGGTTGTACCGGGTTTCCCTCCCAGGGGAGCTCCGGGGCAGCTGGGCCCGTTGGTGAGGCCTCCACGGCCCAGACCCAAGGATCTACTGGAGGCTACCTTCGACGGCAACCCAGATGAACTCGCTTTCTTCACGGTGAGGGTGCATAAATTCGTAGAAGAAAGTCGACACCTGTTCCGAAATGAAGCTGGTCTCATTGATGTCATCTCGGCAAGACTGAAAGGAGACGCCGCCACATGGTATGTTGGACTGCACAACGACCGCGGTCCGGAACTTTTGAATTTGCGAGCATTCATGTGGGCGCTGAGGGCGAGATTCGAAGATGTCAACGCGAGTCAAAGAGCTAAAGCGTTCCTCCGGACCTACCGCCAGAACAAGAAGTCGGTTCGCGAGTACACTCTGGAATTCCACAAGCAAGCAGCTAAGCTCCGAGACTACCCTGATCATATATTGGCTGAGATGTATCGCTTGGGTCTCAACGCAGAAATCCGAGAAACGGTTCTGAAAACTGTCAACCCTGTCTCCCTGATGGCCTGGACCCAAGAAGCTGAAAATGCAGAAGACCGGCTCACCACCATCAAACTCGACCTGGCTGCTACGACCAACAGCCCCGCCGCTGCCGGTGCCTCCAAACCCAAGCCTCAACGCCTGTCGGAATCAGCACGAGAACTACGTATGAAGATGGGGCTCTGTCTCAAGTGCGGGGCAATATACTTCCACCCCAATTTCCTCCCTGGCTGGAGCCCCTTCATATTTTTTTGTGGAGAGGTACACTGAGTCCCCAGATTGCAACTCCCATTCAGGAGCTCTCCCTTTATCAGCTTGCTTTTTGTAGTCCTCTTCTGCCTTTCTCAGAGTCTCTTGGATTGTGGACCATCGATCCTTTAGATCCCCCCACCACGCTTGCAAATCTCCCTGTTTGGGCTCTTGGGTAGTCACTGTGGGGGGGGGGGCTTCATACCCATACACAGCCTTAAAGGGGAAGAGGCCAGTGGCACTGTGCAGTGAGTTTTATAACTGTATTCCGCATAAGGGAGGAGGTCGACCCAGTTGTCCTGCTGGTAATTGGTGAAGCACTGGAGGATTTGCTCCACCACTTGATTCACCCTCTCAGTCTGCCCATCCATCTCTGGGTGATGGGAGCTGCTGAGACCTTGTTCCACCCCCAACACCTGCAGCAGTTACTTCCAGAACTTAGCGATGAATTGCAACCCCCGGTCTGAAATGATCTTGCGGGGGAGGGAATGCAGCCTCACAATATGGTGCGTGAAGAGCTTGGCTAGTGATTTAGCCGAGGGCAGTTGTTTGCAAGGAATAAAATGTGCCTGCTTGGAAAACGTGTCAACCACCACCCAAATCACAGTTTTACCTTTACTGGGTGGTAAGTCAGTTATCAAGTCCATAGAAATCACTGCCCATGACCTCTCTGGCGTTTCAAGGGGTTGTAAAGTCCCAGGGGGCTTTCCTGCCCTCCGTTTCCCCATTAGGCACGTCTGGCAGGAACCCACGTATTGGGAAATATCTGCCCTTGTACGCGGCCACCAGAATTGCCTTTGAAGGAGGCGCAGGGTTTTCAGGTATCCATAATGCCCTGCCAGTTTATTTCCATGCACCAAAGTCAGGATTTTCCCCCTCAATGCTTTAGGCACGAACAGCCTCCTGCCCCTGTACCAACAGCCATCCCCACTCAGCCTCGCTGAATTGTTAGTCTGAATGTCCTCCATGTCCCCCTCTGTAAAAGCTGTTTTAAATGTGCAAATCCAGGGTTCAACTTCAATGGGGGTTTCTGCTTTTGCTCAGCTGTGAGTTACCACTGCCCCCCCCAACTAGGTGGGTGTGAACATTGAGTCTATGTCTTCTTCCCTCCGGCTGTCATGTTGCAGGAGGCAGGATAGTGCGTCAGCCAGAGAGTTCGACTTCCCGGGGAGGTGCTGGAGGGTAAACCGAAATTTAGAGAAAAACTCCCCCCAGTGGAGCTGCTTGGCATTTAGGCACCTGGATGTGCGTAATGCCTTCAGGTTTTTGTGTGGTCCATCCACACTTCGAATGGCACCCTCGCCCCCTCCAGCCAGTGCCTCCAGCCCAATAACACTCCGTGGGGGAGAACTTCTTAGACACATATGCCAGGGGGTGGAGCTTTTTATCCTCCCCCCATTGCAGGATCACCCCCCCCATAGCCATATCGAAGGTGTCAACTTGGATCACAAACAGCTTGCTTTCGTCAGGATGGTGTAAAATGGGCTCAGAGGTAAACAGCTCCTTGAGCCTTTCAAATACCTGCTGGCACTCCGGGATCCAATCCAGCTTGATATTTGGCTTGCTACTGTCAGGACCCTTCACCTTTGTTTTTCACAAGTCAGTAAGGGGTAAAACCACCTGGGCGATGTTTGGGATAAATGTGCGGTAGAAATTGGCGAACCCGAGGAACGATTGGAGCTAGTACCAGGTTTGAGGAGCCTCCCACCCCACCATGTCCTGCACTTTATGGGGTCCATGCCTAGTCCCTCCCCTGAAATCCGATATACCAGGAAATCCAGTTCATCCTTATGAAACTCACACTTGGAGAGCTTGACAAAGAGCCAGTGTTTGTAGAGTGTTTGGAGCACCTCCCTGACCAACTTTACATGTGAATCTTTAACTTTTGAATAGAGCAAGATATCATCTAGATAAACTTGCGCCCCCTTGAATAAATGCTTGTGTAACACTTCATTGATTAAGTTTATAAACCCCCCGGGGGGGGGCCACTAACCCAAATGGCATCACCAGGTATTCAAGCTGTCCCAACAGGGTATTGAAAACCATCTTGTGCTCATCCCCCTCCCGAATGCACACTCTGAAATAAGCATTTCGCAAGTCAAGTTTGGTGAAATTGTGCCCCTGGGAAGCTTCCGCCAGGAGGTCTTTGATGAGGGGGAGGGGGTAGGCATTGGACATAGATGCTGAGTTTAAGCCCCAGTAATCTGTGCGCAGCCGCAGAGCCCCCCGTCCTTCTTCTTTTGGAAGAGGACGTGGCAGCAAAGTGGGAAGAAACTGGGCGGATGAAACCCCGAGCAATATTCTTATCTATAAACCTGCACAGCTCCTCTTTCTCAGCTGGGCTCATTGTGTACAACTTCCCTTTGGGCATTTTGTGTCCTGGCAAAATCTCTATAGCACAGTCTGACTTTCAGTAGGGGGGGGAGCTCATCTGCCTCCTCTTTGAACACTCTAGTCAAGTCTCTGTACTCAGGAGGGATGAGATCAAGCTCTCCCTGTGCAAAACAAACATGCTCTGGAACAGGAACTGGTGCCCCCCCTTACTTTGGATTCCACCCGTGAGCTTTGAATCAGGGGTCTGGGAAGTGCAGGGCCCCTCCACCCCACTGAGCATATGGATCATGATCTCGGAGCCAGGGGTTGTCTAGCACCATTGGGAATTTTGCAGTAGGTTTCATAATGAATGGGCGTTGCTCCCAATGGGGCCCCATCCCCATGAGCACAGTTTGATACTTGCATGCCGCCTTCATTGGGGACCCATCCACCTGGGTGAAGATTAAAGTTTCTGGCAATACTTGGATGGGTACCCCTAGCCCAGTGACTAATGCTGGGCTGATTAAGTCCCGGGCACACCCAGAGTTAATCAGGGCTATCACCCGTATCTGGGTGCCATGTTCGGGGTTTTTTACAGTCACAGTTACAAACATAAGAACATAAGAACATAAGAGACGCCAATGTTGGATCAGGCCAAAGGCCCATCCAGTCCAACACTCTGTGTCACACAGTGGCCAGAAATACCAGGTGCCATCAGGAGGTCCAGCAGTGGGGCCAGGACATTAGAAGCCCTCCCACTGTTGACCCCTCCCAAGCACCAAGAAGACAGAGCATCACTTGCCCCAGAGCCCCTATCTATACCTTGTGGCTAATAGCCACTGATGGACCTCTGCTCCATATGCTTATCTAATTCCCTTTTGAAGCCGTCCATGCTTGTAGCCGCCACCATTTCCTGTGGCAGTGAATTCCAAGTGTTAATCACTCTTTGGGTGAAGAAGTACTTCCTTTTATCCATTCTAACCCGACCGCTCAGCAATTTCATGGAGTGCCCACGAGTTCTTGTATTGTGAGAAAGGGAGAAAAGTACCTCTTTCTCTACCTGCTCTTTCCCGTGCATAATCTTATAAACCTCAATCATGTTGCCCCTCAGTCGTCGTTTCTCCAAGCTAAAGAGCCCTAAGCGCCTTAACCTTTCCTCATAGGGAAAGTGTTCCAACCCTTTTATCATTTGAGTTGCCCATTGCTGCACTTTTTCCAAAGCTATAATATCCTTTTTAAGGTGTGGTGACCAGAATTGCACACAGTATTCCAAATGAGATCGCACCATTGATTTATATAGGGGCATTATGATATTGGCTGATCTGTTTTCAATACCCTTCCTA